>NW_027475658.1:25000-35000 GCF_051020985.1 Nomia melanderi | reverse complement strand
ATGGACTTGGACGCGGTTCGACGTCACGGGATAAATGGACCCTCCTGAACACTACATTTCCCTACGGCGGAACCGCGGGATTCAGTGCTGGGCTAATTCCTGTTCGCTCGCAGCTACTAAGGAAATCCTTGTTAGTTTCTTTTCCTCCGCTTAGTAATATGCTTAAATTCAGCGGGTAATCTCGCCTACTCTGAGGTCGTCGTGAACGTGAATTGTATGAAAATTCAATCGAATTTCATAAAAATCGCTCAAAGGCAAAAAAAACAAAGTCTAGAGGAGAGTGCGTTCGAACACAACAATATTCATATTATAACGTATATAAATGATAAATATACCGCGACACGCGCGACTCCGTATCGTCGCGAAAAATCGTTCGCGAACGCGTCTTATGCGCCTCACCAGTGGTCTCTGCTGCGTCGCGTGTCTATATTCTCTTTTTACACTCTTCTCCTTCTTCTATCACATTTTACTCGATCGCGAAAAAGACTCTCGCTAGACGATCTCGCGCTCCGGTTAACTTTAACGCCCGTCCGAGAAGAATTTTCGGGGACTGGACGACCGAAGCGGATCTCGCGCGGTCTCGCGATCGACAGTGAAGAGAAGTGCAGAAGAGGAAAAGAAGACACGACAAACACACACCATGGGGCGACCGACGCGTTCGTTTCAACGCTTTCGCACAAAGTCGGCGGCGGTTATATATTTATATCATTATATTCCGGCGGACGGGACGCGACGTTCGAAAGCCTCGCCAAAGAGGAGCTCCTGCCTCTTCCTCTCTCTTTTCTACGAGAAAAGATAAACGTATTTTACGGGGATACGGAAACGTTACCACGTGGTGTCACACACGATCGTCCGTCTCTTCTCTATAGCAGAAACCGATAAAAATACACCTCCCGAAAGAGAGTATATGGTGATTCTTTTTATATATATATATTTCGAAATACAACTGAACGTGGCGGAAGCGCACGGTGGTGGTCCAGCGAGGACACGCGACGACGGGGAATAAGAACTATTCGACCCGTTACGAATACGCATGCTCGTCCCGCACGATTTTAACACACACCGTGTTTTTCTCCAGTCGTCAAAGCGTTCGTGCGTCGAATTCGAAAAATAAAAAAAAAAGAAAAACACCTTTTCTCTCTCTCGGGGTAAAAGAGTCGATGTGTATTGTGTATAAAGGTTCTGCGAGAAGTCTCGTTTTGACGTGTGTTCCGCCGATAACGACGATCCTCCGAAACGGGGATACAGAAACGTTACACCTCACAACACGATCTCCGTCTCTTCTCTATAGCAGAAACCGATAAAAATACACCTCCCGAAAGAGAGTATATGGTGATTCTTTTTATATATATATATTTCGAAATTCAACTGAACGTGGCGGAAGCGCACGGTGGTGGTCCAGCGAGGACACGCGACGACGGGGAATAAGAACTATTCGACCCGTTACGAATACGCATGCTCGTCCCGCACGATTTTAACACACACCGTGTTTTTCTCCAGTCGTCAAAGCGTTCGTGCGTCGAATTCGAAAAATAAAAAAAGAAATACACCTTTTCTCTCTCTCTCGGGGTAAAAAGAGTCGATGTGTATTGTGTATAAAGGTTCTGCTGCGAGAAGTCTCGTTTTGCCGTGTGTTTCGGTAACGACGATCCTCCGAAACGTACATCTCATTCGTAAGAGAGGAAGAAAACAATCTCCCTGGGGCCAGTCGGTAATATACCGACATACGACGTGTCGTGCACATCCGTCTCACGCACGGTATACAAAATATGAATAAAACGTGTGTAGTCTCTCTCTCTCTCGACTTCTTAATATTTTCTTTCACCTCTGACGCATCATTTCAGGTGACGTCGGGAGCGCCGGGAAAAAAAATTTTTCTAAACACACGAAACCGTTCATCTCACGAACAGCCGAAAAAGTTGTCGCTCAGATCCATATCGCAGTGGAGCGGTATCCGCGGGCGGTCGTAATTGAACGACGCACGACGCCGCGAACACTCACGCGAGTCCATACAAACGATTCCGATCGTTTTGCAACAACTAGAACGTACACTGTCCGTGAAATTCACAGAATTTTCGCGTGTCCGCGACAAACGCCGACGAGACACCCATCGTTCGCTCGTACGTAGCATCCTTCTCTTAACCCGACTCAGAAACGTTCTTTGCGCCCTTCGGTAAAAAAACGTTCGATCCGAAGAGGTGAACGACGGCGGGGATTTGACAGAGCTACGCAAGCAGTGTATGGTACGTAAACGACCCTCAGCCAGGCGTGGTCCCAGGAATTGTATCCGTGGACCGCAATGTGCGTTCGAAATGTCGATGTTCATGTGTCCTGCAGTTCACACGTTGACGCGCAATTAGCTGCGTTCTTCATCGACCCACGAGCCAAGTGATCCACCGTTCAGGGTAATCGTATAAATTTTATATTTCACATATATATTTTATTCTCATTTGTTCGACCTAATATCTCTCTTCTTTCAAAGAGAAGATAAAAGTTGATACCTGAATCTCCGACCAGCGCGCGAAGGAGATTCAGGCGTCGCCTTGGAGACGACACCGAAGCCTTTCGAGACGAAAAACGTTCAAGTAATATGTATATATTTCTCGACGTTCCGGGCGTATAGTGCATTCAAAAACCCGCGAAAGACGCAGAAGACTCGCACGCGTGGAAACGACGGGGATATATTTTGTATCCTACCCGATACTGAATCCATCGCGTGCAGTCGACCCTCGCGTTCTTCCGATCAGACGCATCTATTGTTGCGCGCATGTTTTCGCGTCGCATCGCGCGAAACGTTGCACGAATCGTACCGATCGATCGATTGAAAGCAAATAATGAAAAAGACTTCACAGCTGGCTCTTTGCCGGTCATTCGTCCCATGTTATCTCTTGCCGCGAAATTGGCGCGCAAGAGTTGGGTGTCAGACGCGCGGCTTTAAACGAGCTTCACGGCCGGTCCCTTCGTTACCGCTTTCGTTCTTTCTCTCGGAACGACCATGAACGAACACGACGAGCGACGCTACGGCATACACACGTCCACGGATTCGATTAAAAAAACAGACTTCACAGCTGGCTCTTTGCCGGTCATTCGTCCCATATTATCTCTTGCCGCGAAATTGGCGCGCAAGAGTTGGGTGTCAGACGCACGGCTTTAAAACGAGCTTCACGGCCGGTCCTCTCAATTCCGTGTACGGTACACGCAAGATGCGGGTTCCACTTCCAGACTACCCGGTCCCTTCTCTCTACGAGAATCGATAGTAGAAGAACGGCTCGAAAACGCGTCTCAGAGACTAGGGGAAAAGAAGCGGTATGCGAGCGAAACGAAAACGCATTATGGAAACGTCGCGAAACAATGTTCGACGGTTGCTCGGTTCCAATCGTGCGGCCGTTTCAATTTCTCGTGCGCTTCACCGTCCCTCCGTAACTCTGGCCGATCGCGTATACCGAAGAGCCGACACGCGCAAAAACCACAGGCATTGTATACTGTATATATATATGTTACAGTCACAGCCTTCGCGCGTTTTTACTCTCCGACGCGGGGTTTCCACGACGAAAGAGAGACAGTTTCGTGGCGGGTGACTCGGCCGAATCGCTACGACGGGTATTTCTATTATAGAACGAATCATCGCCACCCTTTACCAGTGCCCGACGAAGGAATCACAAGGTCATCTGGAGTTTACAATGCCAGCGACGGTAATTCCAACGAAGACCCGATAAGTCAACTCATCGTTCTATTTCTCCCCGTACAGAAAAGCGAATCGACGCTAACGCACCTCGCGCAAGCACGAACGTTCTCTTCGCGTGGATCATCCCATCGTCGAAAGATGTAAAGACGCATTGGAGATCGTGGTCTCTGGCGGGCTCATTGCACGCCCCACTGCATATCTTTCCTCGAATCGAGAATGATTCGTCCACTAAGGCTGCGAAACTACGCGTCGAGGAAACTAGGGGAAAGAAGCGGGATGCGAGCGAAACGACAATACATTATGGAAACGTCGCGAAACAATGTTCGGCGGTTGCTCGTTTCCTCCTGCGGACGTTTCATTGCTCGGGCGCTTCACGTCCCTCCGTAACCTTCGCGCGATCGCGTGCCCCGGAGAGCCGGCAACCGGTGAACCACAGGCGTATAAACTATAGTCTTCTATAGCAAGCCTTCGGCGGTTACTCTCCGACGCGGGGATTCCACGACGAGAGAGAATTTCGTGGCGGGTGACATCGGTCGAAACGCTACGACGGGTATTTCTATTATAGAACGAATCATCGCCACCCTTTACCAGTGCCCGACGAAGGAATCACAAGGTCATCTGGAGTTTACAATGCCAGCGACGGTAATTCCAACGAAGACCCGATAAGTCAACTCATCGTTCTATTTCTCCCCGTACAGACAAGCGAATCAACGCTATCGCACCTCACGCATGCACGAACGTTCTCTTCGCGTGAATCGTCCCATCGGTCGAAAGATATAGCCGCTTGGAGATCGTGGCCCATCAAGTTCTTCCGTAACTCCTGCGCGATCGCGTACCCCGGAGAGCAGGCAACGGTGAACCACAGGCGTATAAACTATAGTCTTCTATAGCAAGCCTTCGCGTTTACTCTACGACGCGGGGATTCCACGACGAGAGAGATTTTCGTGGCGGGTGACACGGCCGAATCGCTACGACGGGTATTTCTATTATAGAACGAATCATCGCCACCCTTTACCAGTGCCCGACGAAGGAATCACAAGGTCATCTGGAGTTTACAATGCCAGCGACGGTAATTCCAACGAAGACCCGATAAGTCAACTCATCGTTCTATTTCTCCCCGTACAGAAAAGCGAATCGGCGCTATCGCACCTCACGCAAGCAGGAATGATCTCTTCGCGTGGATCGTCCCATCGTCGAAAGATGTAAGACGTACAGAAATCGTGGTCCATCACGATTATTCGTAACTCTCCGAGTCGCGTATCTGAGAGTAGGACAAACGGAGAACCACAGGCATAAATAATACTATATGTTTCTTATATAGTTAGCCTTCGCGTTTTACTCTCCGACGCGGGGATTCACGACGAGAGAGAATTTCGTGGCGGGTGACATCGGTCGAAACGCTACGACGGGTATTTCTATTATAGAACGAATCATCGCCACCCTTTACCAGTGCCCGACGAAGGAATCACAAGGTCATCTGGAGTTTACAATGCCAGCGACGGTAATTCCAACGAAGACCCGATAAGTCAACTCATCGTTCTATTTCTCCCCGTACAGACAAGCGAATCAACGCTATCGCACCTCACGCATGCACGAACGTTCTCTTCGCGTGAATCGTCCCATCGTCGAAAGATATAGCCGCTTGGAGATCGTGGCCCATCAAGTTCTTCCGTAACTCCTGCGCGATCGCGTACCCCGGAGAGCAGGCAACCGGTGAACCACAGGGCGTATAAACTATAGTCTTCTATAGCAAGCCTTCGCGTTTACTCTACGGACGCGGGGATTCCACGACGAGAGAGATTTTCGTGGCGGGTGACACGGCCGAATCGCTACGACGGGTATTTCTATTATAGAACGAATCATCGCCACCCTTTACCAGTGCCCGACGAAGGAATCACAAGGTCATCTGGAGTTTACAATGCCAGCGACGGTAATTCCAACGAAGACCCGATAAGTCAACTCATCGTTCTATTTCTCCCCGTACAGAAAAGCGAATCGGCGCTATCGCACCTCACGCAAGCAGGAATGATCTCTTCGCGTGGATCGTCCCATCGTCGAAAGATGTAAGACGTACAGAAATCGTGGTCCATCACGATTATTCGTAACTCTCCGAGTCGCGTATCTGAGAGTAGGACAAACGGAGAACCACAGGCATAAATAATACTATATGTTTCTTATATAGTTAGCCTTCGCGTTTTACTCTCCGACATGGGGATTCACGACGAGAGAGAGTTTCGTGGCGGGTGTCTCGGCCGAATCGCTACGACGGGTATTTCTATTATAGAACGAATCATCGCCACCCTTTACCAGTGCCCGACGAAGGAATCACAAGGTCATCTGGAGTTTACAATGCCAGCGACGGTAATTCCAACGAAGACCCGATAAGTCAACTCATCGTTCTATTTCTCCCCGTACAGAAAAGCGAATCGACGCTATCGCACCTCGCGCGAGCACGTAACTACTCTTCGCGTGGATCGTCCCATCGTCGAAAGATGTAAGACGCACGGAAATCGTGGCCCATCAACGTTTTTTTGTAACTCTGCCGATCGCGTATCACAGAGCCGAGACGCACATACCACAGGCGTATAATACCGTTTTCTTTCGTATGGTAAGCCTTCGCGTTTTACTCTTCGGCGCGGGGTTTCCACGTCGAGAGAGACATTCGTGGCGGGTGACATCGGTCGAAACGCTACGACGGGTATTACTATTATAGAACGAATCATCGCCACCCTTTACCAGTGCCCGACGAAGGAATCACAAGGTCATCTGGAGTTTACAATGCCAGCGACGGTAATTCCAACGAAGACCCGATAAGTCAACTCACGTTCTATTTCTCCCCGTACAGAAAAGCAATCGACGCTGTTGCACCTCACGCAAGCACGAACGTTCTCTTCGCGTGGATCGTCCCATCGTCGAAAGATGTAAGACGCACGGAAATCGTGGCACATCACGTGTTTTCGGAACTCTGTCGACCGCGTATCTCAGAGACGACGCGCGCGAACCACTGGCATATACTATTATATATCGCGTTTTACCCTCCGACGCGGGGATTCCACGACGAGAGAGAGTTTCGTGAGCGGGTTGACTCGGAAGAAACGCTACGACGGGTATTTCTATTATAGAACGCATCATCGCCACCCTTTACCAGTGCCCGACGAAGGAATCACAAGGTCATCTGGAGTTTACAATGCCAGCGACGGTAATTCCAACGAAGACCCGATAAGTCAACTCAACGTTCTATTTCTCCCCGTACAGAAAAGCGAATCGACGCAATCGCACCATACGCGTGCACGTAAACAACTCTTCGCGTGGATCGTCCCATCGTCGAGAGACGTAAGTTTTCATAGTATGAATTCGCGTTTTACTCTCCGACGCGGGGATTCCACGACGAGAGAGAGTTTCGTGAGCGGGTTGACTCGGAAGAAACGCTACGACGGGTATTTCTATTATAGAACGCATCATCGCCACCCTTTACCAGTGCCCGACGAAGGAATCACAAGGTCATCTGGAGTTTACAATGCCAGCGACGGTAATTCCAACGAAGACCCGATAAGTCAACTCAACGTTCTATTTCTCCCCGTACAGAAAAGCGAATCGACGCAATCGCACCATACGCGTGCACGTAAACAACTCTTCGCGTGGATCGTCCCATCGTCGAGAGACGTAAGTTTTCATAGTATGAATTCGCGTTTTACTCTCCGACGCGGGGATTCCACGACGAGAGAGAGTTTCGTGAGCGGGTTGACTCGGAAGAAACGCTACGACGGGTATTTCTATTATAGAACGCATCATCGCCACCCTTTACCAGTGCCCGACGAAGGAATCACAAGGTCATCTGGAGTTTACAATGCCAGCGACGGTAATTCCAACGAAGACCCGATAAGTCAACTCAACGTTCTATTACTCCCCGTACAGAAAAGCGAATCGACGCAATCGCACCATACGCGTGCACGTAACAACTCTTCGCGTGGATCGTCCCATCGTCGAGAGACGTAAGTTTCATAGTAAGCCTTCGGCGTTTTACTCTCCGACGCGGGGATTCCACGACGAGAGAGAGAGTTTCGTGAGCGGGTTGACTCGGAAGAAACGCTACGACGGGTATTTCTATTATAGAACGCATCATCGCCACCCTTTACCAGTGCCCGACGAAGGAATCACAAGGTCATCTGGAGTTTACAATGCCAGCGACGGTAATTCCAACGAAGACCCGATAAGTCAACTCAACGTTCTATTTCTCCCCGTACAGAAAAGCGAATCGACGCAATCGCACCATACGCGTACACGTAAACAACTCTTCGCGTGGATCGTCCCATCGTCGAGAGACGTAAGTTTTCATAGTATGAATTCGCGTTTTACTCTCCGACGCGGGGATTCCACGACGAGAGAGAGTTTCGTGAGCGGGTTGACTCGGAAGAAACGCTACGACGGGTATTTCTATTATAGAACGCATCATCGCCACCCTTTACCAGTGCCCGACGAAGGAATCACAAGGTCATCTGGAGTTTACAATGCCAGCGACGGTAATTCCAACGAAGACCCGATAAGTCAACTCAACGTTCTATTTCTCCCCGTACAGAAAAGCGAATCGACGCAATCGCACCATACGCGTGCACGTAAACAACTCTTCGCGTGGATCGTCCCATCGTCGAGAGACGTAAGTTTTCATAGTATGAATTCGCGTTTTACTCTCCGACGCGGGGATTCCACGACGAGAGAGAGTTTCGTGAGCGGGTTGACTCGGAAGAAACGCTACGACGGGTATTTCTATTATAGAACGCATCATCGCCACCCTTTACCAGTGCCCGACGAAGGAATCACAAGGTCATCTGGAGTTTACAATGCCAGCGACGGTAATTCCAACGAAGACCCGATAAGTCAACTCAACGTTCTATTACTCCCCGTACAGAAAAGCGAATCGACGCAATCGCACCATACGCGTGCACGTAACAACTCTTCGCGTGGATCGTCCCATCGTCGAGAGACGTAAGTTTCCATACTATGAATTCGCGTTTTACTCTCCGACGCGGGGATTCCACGACGAGAGAGTGTTTCGTGAGCGGGTTGACTCGGAAGAAACGCTACGACGGGTATTTCTATTATAGAACGCATCATCGCCACCCTTTACCAGTGCCCGACGAAGGAATCACAAGGTCATCTGGAGTTTACAATGCCAGCGACGGTAATTCCAACGAAGACCCGATAAGTCAACTCAACGTTCTATTGCTCCCCGTACAGAAAAGCGAATCGACGCAATCGCACCATACGCGTGCACGTAACAACTCTTCGCGTGGATCGTCCCATCGTCGAGAGACGTAAGTTTCATAAGTAAGCCTTCGGCGTTTTATTCTCCGACGCGGGGATTCCACGACGAGAGAGTGTTTCGTGGCGGGTGACTAGGCCGAAACGCTACGACGGGTATTTCTATTATAGAACGAATCATCGCCACCCTTTACCAGTGCCCGACGAAGGAATCACAAGGTCATCTGGAGTTTACAATGCCAGCGACGGTAATTCCAACGAAGACCCGATAAGTCAGCTCATCGTTCTATTTCTCCCCGTACAGAAAGGCGAATCGACGCTATCGCACCTCGCGCGAGCACGTAACAACTCTTCGCGTGGATCGTCCCATCGTCGAGAGACGTAAGACGCACGGAAATCGTGGTTCATCGCGTCTTTTCCTACTCTCTTGAATCGCAATTTCGTATAGAGCCTACACACGCGAACCACCGGCATATACTATTTCTTCTCTCATAGTAAGCCTTCGCGCGTTTTACTCTCCGATGCGGGGATTCCACGACGAGAGAGTGTTTCGTGGCGGGTGTCTCGGCCGAATCGCTACGACGGGTATTTCTATTATAGAACGAATCATCGCCACCCTTTACCAGTGCCCGACGAAGGAATCACAAGGTCATCTGGAGTTTACAATGCCAGCGACGGTAATTCCAACGAAGACCCGATAAGTCAACTCATCGTTCTATTTCTCCCCGTACAGAAAAGCGAATCGACGCTATCGCACCTCGCGCGAGCACGAAACAACTCTTCGCGTGGATCGTCCCATCGTCGAAAGATGTAAGACGCACGGAAATCGTGGTTCGGCGGGCTCTATGCGCCTTGTTCAAAGTAAAAAAAAAAAATTTCGACGGACGGGAGAAGTGTATTTCTCCGCGCGTAAGCCGTTCGAAATTTCCGACGGACGGGAGATGAACTCTCCGCGCGTAAGCCGTCTAGTCATACAGCAGAGCAGGTATCGAGATACCTCTCTGTGCATGATCGTTCAAGTATTTTTCACGAGGAAGCGTTGTTGCACGTTTATCG
>NW_027475658.1:15000-22500 GCF_051020985.1 Nomia melanderi | reverse complement strand
TAACGCACGAAGTCCGAAGACCGCGTACGTTAACATGCTGGACATATCGAGAAAGCGCGAACCATGCTAGGCGTACCCATGTCGAGGCCCTCGCGTTAAAGATCATACTCTTCTTTTCGTTCTCTCTTCTTTGCCCAGAAATAATATATATTTCTTATAATATATACCTCTTAGTTTATGTATTTCTCTCTTAGGACACCTCAATTTTATATGTATATATTATATTTCATTCGAACAATTTTTGTTCGTCGCCCCTTTTTGTGTGTAGTATTTCGTTTGGTCTTTGCCATTAAATTTTTGTATACGAAAAATATATTTTCGCTCGGATAGAAAACCCCTTTTGGGTTTCTGAGAGTTGATGTGAGAGTCGTACAAGTATAACGAATATACGTTGTATCCAACCCAACATTCTGGGCTTACCACATAAGGGCCATTCGGTCTGAGACACCGACCCGTGGTCATGCTGTGTAGAGAAAAATTCGCAACGGAACGCGGTACAGAACAGTCGAGGAATGGACCTCGAGGAGCTGAACGACTGCTTCTCGACCGAGATCGTAGAATAGCCGCTCGCCCGCCGCTGCGCCGACCGGTCCGCTCGAACCGACGTGCTCTCTTATAGTAACCAAACGGGCGGCCGCGACGACCGCGGCGCCGGCCGCTCAGCACGGGCGCTTATGGTGGTAAACTGCCGCGCGTACAGACCAACCGGCCGGGCTGCTGGTACTTAGCCGCTGAAACTATGGTCGATTCGAACATATATTAACATACGATTTTTATTCGATAAATCGTTATTGTACATATTAAACGTTAGTTTCCACCGAAAGAAAAATTTTTTAGAATTTTTTTTTTCCAAAAATTGCAAGAGTAAACTTTTTTAATATTCGATTTAAAAATTTTTAAATGCTTAATCCTTACATTAAACTACTGGGAGAACTCAGAAATCATAATGAAAAAAATTACAAAAATTTATTTTTCTCAGAAACTCCGAAAAACAGAGTGGTCGAATCCGTGCAAGCCGGAATTTTTCTAAGTCCCCACGGTCAAGAGTAAACTTTTTTAATAAGCGTTTTAAAATTATTTCAATGTTTAATCCATGCGTAAACATGAAGTTTATTAACGTTTTTAACATTAAAAAAAATTACAAAAATTTATTTTTCGGAAAAAATGGAAAAAACCGATTCGTCGGAGCGAGGTGTCCTGCCCGTGCGGTAATTCCAGCAGGCGAATCGGACTTCCCGAAATTTTTCTAAGTCCCACGGTCGACACCAACTTTTTTAATAAGCGTTTTAAAATTATTTCAATGTTTAATCCATGCGTAAACATGAAGTTTATTAACGTTTTTAACATTAAAAAAAATTACAAAAATTTATTTTTCGGAAAAAAAGGAAAAAACCGATTCGGCGGAGCGAGGTGTCCAGCCCGTGCGGTAATTCCAGCAGGCGAATCGGACTTCCCGAAATTTTTCTAAGTCCCACGGTCGACACCAACTTTTTTAATAAGCGTTTTAAAATTATTTCAATGTTTAATCCATGCGTAAACATGATGTTTATTAACGTTTTCAACGTTAAAAAAAATTACAAAAATTTATTTTTCAAAAAAAATGGAAAAAACCGATTCGTCGGAGCGAGGTGTCCTGCCCGTGCGGTAATTCCAGCAGGCGAATCGGACTTCCCGAAATTTTTCTAAGTCCCACGGTCGACACCAACTTTTTTAATAAGCGTTTTAAAATTATTTCAATGTTTAATCCATGCGTAAACATGAAGTTTATTAACGTTTTTAACATTAAAAAAAATTACAAAAATTTATTTTTCGGAAAAAATGGAAAAAACCGATTCGTCGGAGCGAGGTGTCCTGCCCGTGCGGTAATTCCAGCAGGCGAATCGGACTTCCCGAAATTTTTCTAAGTCCCACGGTCGACACCAACTTTTTTAATAAGCGTTTTAAAATTATTTCAATGTTTAATCCATGCGTAAACATGAAGTTTATTAACGTTTTTAACATTAAAAAAAATTACAAAAATTTATTTTTCGGAAAAAAAGGAAAAAACCGATTCGGCGGAGCGAGGTGTCCAGCCCGTGCGGTAATTCCAGCAGGCGAATCGGACTTCCCGAAATTTTTCTAAGTCCCACGGTCGACACCAACTTTTTTAATAAGCGTTTTAAAATTATTTCAATGTTTAATCCATGCGTAAACATGAAGTTTATTAACGTTTTTAACATTAAAAAAAATTACAAAAATTTATTTTTCGGAAAAAATGGAAAAAACCGATTCGTCGGAGCGAGGTGTCCTGCCCGTGCGGTAATTCCAGCAGGCGAATCGGACTTCCCGAAATTTTTCTAAGTCCCACGGTCGACACCAACTTTTTTAATAAGCGTTTTAAAATTATTTCAATGTTTAATCCATGCGTAAACATGAAGTTTATTAACGTTTTTAACATTAAAAAAAATTACAAAAATTTATTTTT
This sequence comes from Nomia melanderi, assembly GCF_051020985.1. Taxonomy (NCBI): domain Eukaryota; kingdom Metazoa; phylum Arthropoda; class Insecta; order Hymenoptera; family Halictidae; genus Nomia; species Nomia melanderi. The sequence goes on along the minus strand of NW_027475658.1, from coordinate 20,036 downwards.
CGGAAAAAAAGGAAAAAACCGATTCGGCGGAGCGAGGTGTCCAGCCCGTGCGGTAATTCCAGCAGGCGAATCGGACTTCCCGAAATTTTTCTAAGTCCCACGGTCGACACCAACTTTTTTAATAAGCGTTTTAAAATTATTTCAATGTTTAATCCATGCGTAAACATGATGTTTATTAACGTTTTCAACGTTAAAAAAAATTACAAAAATTTATTTTTCAAAAAAAATGGAAAAAACCGATTCGTCGGAGCGAGGTGTCCTGCCCGTGCGGTAATTCCAGCAGGCGAATCGGACTTCCCGAAATTTTTCTAAGTCCCACGGTCGACACCAACTTTTTTAATAAGCGTTTTAAAATTATTTCAATGTTTAATCCATGCGTAAACATGAAGTTTATTAACGTTTTTAACATTAAAAAAAATTACAAAAATTTATTTTTCGGAAAAAATGGAAAAAACCGATTCGTCGGAGCGAGGTGTCCTGCCCGTGCGGTAATTCCAGCAGGCGAATCGGACTTCCCGAAATTTTTCTAAGTCCCACGGTCGACACCAACTTTTTTAATAAGCGTTTTAAAATTATTTCAATGTTTAATCCATGCGTAAACATGAAGTTTATTAACGTTTTTAACATTAAAAAAAATTACAAAAATTTATTTTTCGGAAAAAAAGGAAAAAACCGATTCGGCGGAGCGAGGTGTCCAGCCCGTGCGGTAATTCCAGCAGGCGAATCGGACTTCCCGAAATTTTTCTAAGTCCCACGGTCGACACCAACTTTTTTAATAAGCGTTTTAAAATTATTTCAATGTTTAATCCATGCGTAAACATGATGTTTATTAACGTTTTCAACGTTAAAAAAAATTACAAAAATTTATTTTTCAAAAAAAATGGAAAAAACCGATTCGTCGGAGCGAGGTGTCCTGCCCGTGCGGTAATTCCAGCAGGCGAATCGGACTTCCCGAAATTTTTCTAAGTCCCACGGTCGACACCAACTTTTTTAATAAGCGTTTTAAAATTATTTCAATGTTTAATCCATGCGTAAACATGAAGTTTATTAACGTTTTTAACATTAAAAAAAATTACAAAAATTTATTTTTCGGAAAAAATGGAAAAAACCGATTCGTCGGAGCGAGGTGTCCTGCCCGTGCGGTAATTCCAGCAGGCGAATCGGACTTCCCGAAATTTTTCTAAGTCCCACGGTCGACACCAACTTTTTTAATAAGCGTTTTAAAATTATTTCAATGTTTAATCCATGCGTAAACATGAAGTTTATTAACGTTTTTAACATTAAAAAAAATTACAAAAATTTATTTTTCGGAAAAAAAGGAAAAAACCGATTCGGCGGAGCGAGGTGTCCAGCCCGTGCGGTAATTCCAGCAGGCGAATCGGACTTCCCGAAATTTTTCTAAGTCCCACGGTCGACACCAACTTTTTTAATAAGCGTTTTAAAATTATTTCAATGTTTAATCCATGCGTAAACATGATGTTTATTAACGTTTTCAACGTTAAAAAAAATTACAAAAATTTATTTTTCAAAAAAAATGGAAAAAACCGATTCGTCGGAGCGAGGTGTCCTGCCCGTGCGGTAATTCCAGCAGGCGAATCGGACTTCCCGAAATTTTTCTAAGTCCCACGGTCGACACCAACTTTTTTAATAAGTGTTTTAAAATTATTTCAATGTTTAATCCATGCGTAAACATGAAGTTTATTAACGTTTTTAACATTAAAAAAAATTACAAAAATTTATTTTTCGGAAAAAATGGAAAAAACCGATTCGTCGGAGCGAGGTGTCCTGCCCGTGCGGTAATTCCAGCAGGCGAATCGGACTTCCCGAAATTTTTCTAAGTCCCACGGTCGACACCAACTTTTTTAATAAGCGTTTTAAAATTATTTCAATGTTTAATCCATGCGTAAACATGATGTTTATTAACGTTTTCAACGTTAAAAAAAATTACAAAAATTTATTTTTCAAGAAAAATGGAAAATACCGATTCGGCGGAGCGAGGTGTCCAGCCCGTGCGGTAATTCCAGCAGGCGAATCGGACTTCCCGAAATTTTTCTAAGTCCCACGGTCGACACCAACTTTTTTAATAAGCGTTTTAAAATTATTTCAATGTTTAATCCATGCGTAAACATGATGTTTATTAACGTTTTCAACGTTAAAAAAAATTACAAAAATTTATTTTTCAAGAAAAATGGAAAATACCGATTCGGCGGAGCGAGGTGTCCAGCCCGTGCGGTAATTCCAGCAGGCGAATCGGACTTCCCGAAATTTTTCTAAGTCCCACGGTCGACACCAACTTTTTTAATAAGTGTTTTAAAATTATTTCAATGTTTAATCCATGCGTAAACATGACGTTTATTAACGTTTTTGACATTAAAAAAAATTACAAAAATTTATTTTTCAAAAAAAATGGAAAAAACCGATTCGTCGGAGCGAGGTGTCCAGCCCGTGCGGTAATTCCAGCAGGCGAATCGGACTTCCCGAAATTTTTCTAAGTCCCACGGTCGACACCAACTTTTTTAATAAGCGTTTTAAAATTATTTCAATGTTTAATCCATGCGTAAACATGATGTTTATTAACGTTTTCAACGTTAAAAAAAATTACAAAAATTTATTTTTCAAAAAAAATGGAAAAAACCGATTCGTCGGAGCGAGGTGTCCTGCCCGTGCGGTAATTCCAGCAGGCGAATCGGACTTCCCGAAATTTTTCTAAGTCCCACGGTCGACACCAACTTTTTTAATAAGCGTTTTAAAATTATTTCAATGTTTAATCCATGCGTAAACATGAAGTTTATTAACGTTTTTAACATTAAAAAAAATTACAAAAATTTATTTTTCGGAAAAAATGGAAAAAACCGATTCGTCGGAGCGAGGTGTCCTGCCCGTGCGGTAATTCCAGCAGGCGAATCGGACTTCCCGAAATTTTTCTAAGTCCCACGGTCGACACCAACTTTTTTAATAAGCGTTTTAAAATTATTTCAATGTTTAATCCATGCGTAAACATGAAGTTTATTAACGTTTTTAACATTAAAAAAAATTACAAAAATTTATTTTTCGGAAAAAAAGGAAAAAACCGATTCGGCGGAGCGAGGTGTCCAGCCCGTGCGGTAATTCCAGCAGGCGAATCGGACTTCCCGAAATTTTTCTAAGTCCCACGGTCGACACCAACTTTTTTAATAAGCGTTTTAAAATTATTTCAATGTTTAATCCATGCGTAAACATGAAGTTTATTAACGTTTTTAACATTAAAAAAAATTACAAAAATTTATTTTTCGGAAAAAATGGAAAAAACCGATTCGTCGGAGCGAGGTGTCCTGCCCGTGCGGTAATTCCAGCAGGCGAATCGGACTTCCCGAAATTTTTCTAAGTCCCACGGTCGACACCAACTTTTTTAATAAGCGTTTTAAAATTATTTCAATGTTTAATCCATGCGTAAACATGATGTTTATTAACGTTTTCAACGTTAAAAAAAATTACAAAAATTTATTTTTCAAAAAAAATGGAAAAAACCGATTCGTCGGAGCGAGGTGTCCTGCCCGTGCGGTAATTCCAGCAGGCGAATCGGACTTCCCGAAATTTTTCTAAGTCCCACGGTCGACACCAACTTTTTTAATAAGTGTTTTAAAATTATTTCAATGTTTAATCCATGCGTAAACATGACGTTTATTAACGTTTTTGACATTAAAAAAAATTACAAAAATTTATTTTTCAAAAAAAATGGAAAAAACCGATTCGTCGGAGCGAGGTGTCCAGCCCGTGCGGTAATGCCAGCAGGCGATCCGGGGTACTCGAAATTTTTCTAAGTCCCGACGGTCAAGAGTAAACTTTTTCATCGCATATTTCAAAATTTTTTCAATGTTTAATCTACGCATAAAAACGCAGTTTATCGCAGTTTTTAACGTTGAGAAAATTGACAAAAATTTTTTTTTCACTGAAAATGGAAAAAATGTATCGGTCGATGCGGGCTATCCAGGCCGTGCGGTAATTCCAGCAGGCGATCCGGGGTACTCGAAATTTTTCTAAGTCCCGACGGTCAAGAGTAAACTTTTTCATCACATATTTCAAAATTTTTTTAATGTTTAATCCACGCATAAAAACGCAGTTTATTAACGTTTTTAACGTTGAGAAAATTGACAAAAATTTTTTTTTCACTGAAAATGGAAAAAATGTATCGGTCGATGCGGGCTATCCAGGCCGTGCGGTAATTCCAGCAGGCGATCCGGGGTACTCGAAATTTTTCTAAGTCCCGACGGTCAAGAGTAAACTTTTTCATCACATATTTCAAAATTTTTTTAATGTTTAATCCACGCATAAAAACGCAGTTTATTAACGTTTTTAACGTTGAGAAAATTGACAAAAATTTTTTTTTCACTGAAAATGGAAAAAATGTATCGGTCGATGCGGGCTATCCAGGCCGTGCGGTAATTCCAGCAGGCGATCCGGGGTACTCGAAATTTTTCTAAGTCCCGACGGTCAAGAGTAAACTTTTTCATCACATATTTCAAAATTTTTTTAATGTTTAATCCACGCATAAAAACGCAGTTTATTAACGTTTTTAACGTTGAGAAAATTGACAAAAATTTTTTTTTCACTGAAAATGGAAAAAATGTATCGGTCGATGCGGGCTGTCCAGGCCGTGCGGTAATTCCAGCAGGCGATCCGAGGTACTCGAAATTTTTCTAAGTCCGAACGGTCAAGAGTAAACTTTTTCATCACATATTTCAAAATTTTTTTAATGTTTAATCCACGCATAAAAACGCAGTTTATTAACGTTTTTAACGTTGAGAAAATTGACAAAAATTTTTTTTTCACTGAAAATGGAAAAAATGTATCGGTCGATGCGAGCTGTCCAGGCCGTGCGGTAATTCCAGCCGGCGATCCGAGGTACTCGAAATTTTTCTAAGTCCGAACGGTCAAGAGTAAACTTTTTCATCACATATTTCAAAATTTTTTCAATGTTTAATCCACTCATAAAAACGCAGTTTATTAACGTTTTTAACGTTGAGAAAATTGACAAAAATTTTTTTTTCACTGAAAAT
>NW_027475658.1:0-7500 GCF_051020985.1 Nomia melanderi | reverse complement strand
CGCGACAAACGCCGACGAGACACCCATCGTTCGCTCGTACGTAGCATCCTTCTCTTAACCCGACTCAGAAACGTTCTTTGCGCCCTTCGGTAAAAAAACGTTCGATCCGAAGAGGTGAACGACGGCGGGGATTTGACAGAGCTACGCAAGCAGTGTATGGTACGTAAACGACCCTCAGCCAGGCGTGGTCCAGGAATTGTATCCGTGGACCGCAATGTGCGTTCGAAATGTCGATGTTCATGTGTCCTGCAGTTCACACGTTGACGCGCAATTAGCTGCGTTCTTCATCGACCCACGAGCCAAGTGATCCACCGTTCAGGGTAATCGTATAAATTTTATATTTCACATATATAATTTTATTCTCATTTGTTCGACCTAATATCTCTCTTCTTTCAAAGAGAAGATAAAAGTTGATACCTGAATCTCCGACCAGCGCGCGAAGGAGATTCAGGCGTCGCCTTGGAGACGACACCGAAGCCTTTCGAGACGAAAAACGTTCAAGTAATATGTATATATTTCTCGACGTTCCGGGCGTATAGTGCATTCAAAAACCCGCGAAAGACGCAGAAGACTCGCACGCGTGGAAACGACGGGGATATATTTTGTATCCTACCCGATACTGAATCCATCGCGTGCAGTCGACCCTCGCGTTCTTCCGATCAGACGCATCTATTGTTGCGCGCATGTTTTCGCGTCGCATCGCGCGAAACGTTGCACGAATCGTACCGATCGATCGATTGAAAGCAAATAATGAAAAAAGACTTCACAGCTGGCTCTTTGCCGGTCATTCGTCCCATGTTATCTCTTGCCGCGAAATTGGCGCGCAAGAGTTGGGTGTCAGACGCGCGGCTTTAAAACGAGCTTCACGGCCGGTCCCTTCGTTACCGCTTTCGTTCTTTCTCTCGGAACGACCATGAACGAACACGACGAGCGACGCTACGGCATACACACGTCCACGGATTCGATTAAAAAAACAGACTTCACAGCTGGCTCTTTGCCGGTCATTCGTCCCATATTATCTCTTGCCGCGAAATTGGCGCGCAAGAGTTGGGTGTCAGACGCACGGCTTTAAAACGAGCTTCACGGCCGGTCCTCTCAATTCCGTGTACGGTACACGCAAGATGCGGGTTCCACTTCCAGACTACCCGGTCCCTTCTCTCTACGAGAATCGATAGTAGAAGAACGGCTCGAAAACGCGTCTCAGAGACTAGGGGAAAAGAAGCGGTATGCGAGCGAAACGAAAACGCATTATGGAAACGTCGCGAAACAATGTTCGACGGTTGCTCGGTTCCAATCGTGCGGCCGTTTCAATTTCTCGTGCGCTTCACCGTCCCTCCGTAACTCTGGCCGATCGCGTATACCGAAGAGCCGACACGCGCAAAAACCACAGGCATTGTATACTGTATATATATATGTTACAGTCACAGCCTTCGCGCGTTTTACTCTCCGACGCGGGGTTTCCACGACGAAAGAGAGACAGTTTCGTGGCGGGTGACTCGGCCGAATCGCTACGACGGGTATTTCTATTATAGAACGAATCATCGCCACCCTTTACCAGTGCCCGACGAAGGAATCACAAGGTCATCTGGAGTTTACAATGCCAGCGACGGTAATTCCAACGAAGACCCGATAAGTCAACTCATCGTTCTATTTCTCCCCGTACAGAAAAGCGAATCGACGCTAACGCACCTCGCGCAAGCACGAACGTTCTCTTCGCGTGGATCATCCCATCGTCGAAAGATGTAAAGACGCATTGGAGATCGTGGTCTCTGGCGGGCTCATTGCACGCCCCACTGCATATCTTTCCTCGAATCGAGAATGATTCGTCCACTAAGGCTGCGAAACTACGCGTCGAGGAAACTAGGGGAAAGAAGCGGGATGCGAGCGAAACGACAATACATTATGGAAACGTCGCGAAACAATGTTCGGCGGTTGCTCGTTTCCTCCTGCGGACGTTTCATTGCTCGGGCGCTTCACGTCCCTCCGTAACCTTCGCGCGATCGCGTGCCCCGGAGAGCCGGCAACCGGTGAACCACAGGCGTATAAACTATAGTCTTCTATAGCAAGCCTTCGGCGGTTACTCTCCGACGCGGGGATTCCACGACGAGAGAGAATTTCGTGGCGGGTGACATCGGTCGAAACGCTACGACGGGTATTTCTATTATAGAACGAATCATCGCCACCCTTTACCAGTGCCCGACGAAGGAATCACAAGGTCATCTGGAGTTTACAATGCCAGCGACGGTAATTCCAACGAAGACCCGATAAGTCAACTCATCGTTCTATTTCTCCCCGTACAGACAAGCGAATCAACGCTATCGCACCTCACGCATGCACGAACGTTCTCTTCGCGTGAATCGTCCCATCGTCGAAAGATATAGCCGCTTGGAGATCGTGGCCCATCAAGTTCTTCCGTAACTCCTGCGCGATCGCGTACCCCGGAGAGCAGGCAACCGGTGAACCACAGGCGTATAAACTATAGTCTTCTATAGCAAGCCTTCGCGTTTACTCTACGACGCGGGGATTCCACGACGAGAGAGATTTTCGTGGCGGGTGACACGGCCGAATCGCTACGACGGGTATTTCTATTATAGAACGAATCATCGCCACCCTTTACCAGTGCCCGACGAAGGAATCACAAGGTCATCTGGAGTTTACAATGCCAGCGACGGTAATTCCAACGAAGACCCGATAAGTCAACTCATCGTTCTATTTCTCCCCGTACAGAAAAGCGAATCGGCGCTATCGCACCTCACGCAAGCAGGAATGATCTCTTCGCGTGGATCGTCCCATCGTCGAAAGATGTAAGACGTACAGAAATCGTGGTCCATCACGATTATTCGTAACTCTCCGAGTCGCGTATCTGAGAGTAGGACAAACGGAGAACCACAGGCATAAATAATACTATATGTTTCTTATATAGTTAGCCTTCGCGTTTTACTCTCCGACATGGGGATTCCACGACGAGAGAGAGTTTCGTGGCGGGTGTCTCGGCCGAATCGCTACGACGGGTATTTCTATTATAGAACGAATCATCGCCACCCTTTACCAGTGCCCGACGAAGGAATCACAAGGTCATCTGGAGTTTACAATGCCAGCGACGGTAATTCCAACGAAGACCCGATAAGTCAACTCATCGTTCTATTTCTCCCCGTACAGAAAAGCGAATCGACGCTATCGCACCTCGCGCGAGCACGTAACTACTCTTCGCGTGGATCGTCCCATCGTCGAAAGATGTAAGACGCACGGAAATCGTGGCCCATCAACGTTTTTTTGTAACTCTGCCGATCGCGTATCACAGAGCCGAGACGCACATACCACAGGCGTATAATACCGTTTTCTTTCGTATGGTAAGCCTTCGCGTTTACTCTTCGGCGCGGGGTTTCCACGTCGAGAGAGACATTCGTGGCGGGTGACATCGGTCGAAACGCTACGACGGGTATTACTATTATAGAACGAATCATCGCCACCCTTTACCAGTGCCCGACGAAGGAATCACAAGGTCATCTGGAGTTTACAATGCCAGCGACGGTAATTCCAACGAAGACCCGATAAGTCAACTCAACGTTCTATTTCTCCCCGTACAGAAAAGCGAATCGACGCTGTTGCACCTCACGCAAGCACGAACGTTCTCTTCGCGTGGATCGTCCCATCGTCGAAAGATGTAAGACGCACGGAAATCGTGGCACATCACGTGTTTTCGGAACTCTGTCGACCGCGTATCTCAGAGACGACGCGCGCGAACCACTGGCATATACTATTATATATCGCGTTTTACCCTCCGACGCGGGGATTCCACGACGAGAGAGAGTTTCGTGAGCGGGTTGACTCGGAAGAAACGCTACGACGGGTATTTCTATTATAGAACGCATCATCGCCACCCTTTACCAGTGCCCGACGAAGGAATCACAAGGTCATCTGGAGTTTACAATGCCAGCGACGGTAATTCCAACGAAGACCCGATAAGTCAACTCAACGTTCTATTTCTCCCCGTACAGAAAAGCGAATCGACGCAATCGCACCATACGCGTGCACGTAAACAACTCTTCGCGTGGATCGTCCCATCGTCGAGAGACGTAAGTTTTCATAGTATGAATTCGCGTTTTACTCTCCGACGCGGGGATTCCACGACGAGAGAGAGTTTCGTGAGCGGGTTGACTCGGAAGAAACGCTACGACGGGTATTTCTATTATAGAACGCATCATCGCCACCCTTTACCAGTGCCCGACGAAGGAATCACAAGGTCATCTGGAGTTTACAATGCCAGCGACGGTAATTCCAACGAAGACCCGATAAGTCAACTCAACGTTCTATTTCTCCCCGTACAGAAAAGCGAATCGACGCAATCGCACCATACGCGTGCACGTAAACAACTCTTCGCGTGGATCGTCCCATCGTCGAGAGACGTAAGTTTTCATAGTATGAATTCGCGTTTTACTCTCCGACGCGGGGATTCCACGACGAGAGAGAGTTTCGTGAGCGGGTTGACTCGGAAGAAACGCTACGACGGGTATTTCTATTATAGAACGCATCATCGCCACCCTTTACCAGTGCCCGACGAAGGAATCACAAGGTCATCTGGAGTTTACAATGCCAGCGACGGTAATTCCAACGAAGACCCGATAAGTCAACTCAACGTTCTATTACTCCCCGTACAGAAAAGCGAATCGACGCAATCGCACCATACGCGTGCACGTAACAACTCTTCGCGTGGATCGTCCCATCGTCGAGAGACGTAAGTTTCATAGTAAGCCTTCGGCGTTTTACTCTCCGACGCGGGGATTCCACGACGAGAGAGAGAGTTTCGTGAGCGGGTTGACTCGGAAGAAACGCTACGACGGGTATTTCTATTATAGAACGCATCATCGCCACCCTTTACCAGTGCCCGACGAAGGAATCACAAGGTCATCTGGAGTTTACAATGCCAGCGACGGTAATTCCAACGAAGACCCGATAAGTCAACTCAACGTTCTATTTCTCCCCGTACAGAAAAGCGAATCGACGCAATCGCACCATACGCGTACACGTAAACAACTCTTCGCGTGGATCGTCCCATCGTCGAGAGACGTAAGTTTTCATAGTATGAATTCGCGTTTTACTCTCCGACGCGGGGATTCCACGACGAGAGAGAGTTTCGTGAGCGGGTTGACTCGGAAGAAACGCTACGACGGGTATTTCTATTATAGAACGCATCATCGCCACCCTTTACCAGTGCCCGACGAAGGAATCACAAGGTCATCTGGAGTTTACAATGCCAGCGACGGTAATTCCAACGAAGACCCGATAAGTCAACTCAACGTTCTATTTCTCCCCGTACAGAAAAGCGAATCGACGCAATCGCACCATACGCGTGCACGTAAACAACTCTTCGCGTGGATCGTCCCATCGTCGAGAGACGTAAGTTTTCATAGTATGAATTCGCGTTTTACTCTCCGACGCGGGGATTCCACGACGAGAGAGAGTTTCGTGAGCGGGTTGACTCGGAAGAAACGCTACGACGGGTATTTCTATTATAGAACGCATCATCGCCACCCTTTACCAGTGCCCGACGAAGGAATCACAAGGTCATCTGGAGTTTACAATGCCAGCGACGGTAATTCCAACGAAGACCCGATAAGTCAACTCAACGTTCTATTACTCCCCGTACAGAAAAGCGAATCGACGCAATCGCACCATACGCGTGCACGTAACAACTCTTCGCGTGGATCGTCCCATCGTCGAGAGACGTAAGTTTCCATACTATGAATTCGCGTTTTACTCTCCGACGCGGGGATTCCACGACGAGAGAGTGTTTCGTGAGCGGGTTGACTCGGAAGAAACGCTACGACGGGTATTTCTATTATAGAACGCATCATCGCCACCCTTTACCAGTGCCCGACGAAGGAATCACAAGGTCATCTGGAGTTTACAATGCCAGCGACGGTAATTCCAACGAAGACCCGATAAGTCAACTCAACGTTCTATTGCTCCCCGTACAGAAAAGCGAATCGACGCAATCGCACCATACGCGTGCACGTAACAACTCTTCGCGTGGATCGTCCCATCGTCGAGAGACGTAAGTTTCATAAGTAAGCCTTCGGCGTTTTATTCTCCGACGCGGGGATTCCACGACGAGAGAGTGTTTCGTGGCGGGTGACTAGGCCGAAACGCTACGACGGGTATTTCTATTATAGAACGAATCATCGCCACCCTTTACCAGTGCCCGACGAAGGAATCACAAGGTCATCTGGAGTTTACAATGCCAGCGACGGTAATTCCAACGAAGACCCGATAAGTCAGCTCATCGTTCTATTTCTCCCCGTACAGAAAGGCGAATCGACGCTATCGCACCTCGCGCGAGCACGTAACAACTCTTCGCGTGGATCGTCCCATCGTCGAGAGACGTAAGACGCACGGAAATCGTGGTTCATCGCGTCTTTTCCTACTCTCTTGAATCGCAATTTCGTATAGAGCCTACACACGCGAACCACCGGCATATACTATTTCTTCTCTCATAGTAAGCCTTCGCGCGTTTTACTCTCCGATGCGGGGATTCCACGACGAGAGAGTGTTTCGTGGCGGGTGTCTCGGCCGAATCGCTACGACGGGTATTTCTATTATAGAACGAATCATCGCCACCCTTTACCAGTGCCCGACGAAGGAATCACAAGGTCATCTGGAGTTTACAATGCCAGCGACGGTAATTCCAACGAAGACCCGATAAGTCAACTCATCGTTCTATTTCTCCCCGTACAGAAAAGCGAATCGACGCTATCGCACCTCGCGCGAGCACGAAACAACTCTTCGCGTGGATCGTCCCATCGTCGAAAGATGTAAGACGCACGGAAATCGTGGTTCGGCGCGGCTCTATGCGCCTTGTTCAAAGTAAAAAAAAAAAATTTCGACGGACGGGAGAAGTGTATTTCTCCGCGCGTAAGCCGTTCGAAATTTCCGACGGACGGGAGATGAACTCTCCGCGCGTAAGCCGTCTAGTCATACAGCAGAGCAGGTATCGAGATACCTCTCTGTGCATGATCGTTCAAGTATTTTTCACGAGGAAGCGTTGTTGCACGTTTATCGCTCCTTCCTCCTCTGTATATATAATATTATTTCTCTTGTGTATCGAGTGTGTGCAGAAATTGAACTCGTACACTTATATATATATATGTATGTATCTTTCGCTCCTTTTTATATTATCTTTCGCTCCACTCTTTATATTTCTCATGTTTCCTTCTTTCGGTCAGTTCTTGTAGTGTATTTTGCTCGTTAATGATCCTTCCGCAGGTTCACCTACGGAAACCTTGTTACGACTTTTACTTCCTCTAAATGATCAAGTTTGGTCATCTTCCCGGCAACATCGGCAATGCAACAACATTGCCGCGCACCAGTCCGAAGACCTCACTAAATCATTCAATCGGTAGTAGCGACGGGCGGTGTGTACAAAGGGCAGGGACGTAATCAACGCGAGCTTATGACTCGCGCTTACTGGGAATTCCTCGTTCATGGGGAAAAATTGCAAGC
>NW_027475657.1:0-36204 GCF_051020985.1 Nomia melanderi | reverse complement strand
TACAAAACTAACAAAACTATATAAAACTACATAAAACTCTATAAAAGTGTATAAAACTAATAAAACTATATAAAACTATATAAAACTATACAAAACTGCACAAAACTAACAAAACTATATAAAACTAACAAAACTATATAAAACTATATAAAACTCGATAAAACTATATAACACAATATAAAACGATATAAAACTATATAAAACTATATAAACCTATATAAAAGTCTATAGAACCATATAAAACTATATAAAACTAACAAAACTGTATAAAACTATATAAAACTATATAAACCTATATAAAACTATATAAAACTAACAAAACTATATAAAACTATATAAAACTATATAAAACTCTAGAAAACTATATAACACTATATAAAACTATATAAAACTATATAAAACTATATAAACCTATATAAAACTATATAAAACTATATAACACTATATGAAACTATATAACACTATATGAAACTATATAAAACAATATAAAACTATATAAAACTATATAAAACTATGCAAAACTATATAAATCTATATAAAACAATATAAATCTATATAGTACTATATAAAACTATATAAAACTATATAAAACTATATAAAACTATATTAAACTATATAAAACTATATAAAACTATATAAAACTATATAAAACTATATGAAACTATATTAAACTATATAAAACTGCATAAAACTATATAAAACTATATAAAACTATATAAAACTCTATAAAACTATATAAAACTGTGTAGAAATATATAAAACTATATAAAACTGTATAAAACTATATAAAACTATTTAAAACTATATAAAATTATATTAAACTATATAAAACTAACACAACTATATAAAACTATTTAAAACTATATAAAATTATATTAAACTATATAAAACTAACACAACTATATAAAACTATATAAAACTATATAAAACTATAAAAAACTATATAAAACTATATAAAACTCTATAAAACCATATAACACTATATAAAACTATATAAAACTATATAAAACTATATAAAACTAACAAAACTATATAAAACTATATTAAACTATATAAAACGAATAAAACTATATAAAACTATATCAAACTATACAAAACTAACAAAACCATATAAAACTATATAAAACTATATAAAACTATATAACACCATACAAAACTAACAAAACTATATAAAACTATCTAAAACTATATGAAACTATATAAAACTATATAAAACTATACAAAACTAGCAAAACTATATAAAACTATATACAACTATATAAAACTAACAAAACTATATAAAACTATATGACACTATATAAAACTGTATAAAACCATACAAAACAAACAAAACTATATAAAACTATATAAAACTATATAAAACTATAAAAAACTAACAAAACTATATAAAGCTATATAAAACTATATAAAACTATATAAAACTGTCTGAAACTGTATAAAACTATATAAACTATATAAAACTATATAAAACTGTCTGAAACTATATAAAACTATATAAAACTAACAAACTATATAAAACTATATAAAGCTATAATAAATCTAATAAAACTAGTAAATCTATTTAGAACCATATAGAACTGTATATAACAATATAAAACTATATAAAACTGTCTGAAACTGTACAAAACTAAATAAACTATATAAAACTATATAAAACTATATAAAACTCTATCAAACTATATAAAACTATATAAAACTATATAAAACTATATAAAACTATATAAAACTAACAAAACTATATAAAACTATATGAAACTATATAAAACTATATAAAACTATATGAAACTATATATAACTATATAAAACTATACAAAACTAACAAAACTATATAAAACTATATACAACTATATAAAACTAACAAAACTATATAAAACTATATAAAACTATATAAAACTATAAAAAACTAACAAAACTACGTTAAACTATATAAAACTATATAAAACTATACAAAACTAACAAAAACTATAAAACTATATACAACTATATAAAACTAACAAAACTATATAAAACTATAGGAAACTATATAAAACTCTATAAAACTATATAACACTATATGAAACTATATAACACTATATAAAACTATATAAAACAATATAAAGCTATATAAAACTGTATAAAACTAGGCAAAACTATATAAAACTATATAAAACTATATAAATCTATATGGTACTATATAAAACTATATAAAACTATATAAAACTATCTAAAACTATATTAAACTATATAAAACTATATAAAACTATATAAAACTATATAAAACTATACAAAACTAACAAAACTATATAAATCTATAAAAAACTATATTAATCTAACAAAACTATATAAAACTATATAAAACTATGTAAAACTATATAAAACTAATAAACCTATATAAAACTACATAAAACTCTATAAAAGTGTATAAAACTAATAAAACTATATAAAACTATATAAAACTATCCAAAACTGCACAAAGCTAACAAAACTATATAAAACTAACAACACTATATAAAACTATATAAAACTCTATAAACTATATAACACAATATAAAACTATATAAAACTATATAAAACTATATAAACCTATATAAAAGTCTATAGAACTATATAAAACTATATAAAACTAACAAAACTATATAAAACTATATAAAACTATATAAGACTATATAAAACTAATAAACCTATATAAAACTATATAAAACTATATAAAACTATATAAAACTATATAAAACTATATAAAACTAACAAAACTATATAAAACTATATAAAACTCTATAAAACTATATAACACTATATGAAACTATATAACACTATATAAAACTATATAAAACAATATAAAGCTATATAAAACTATATAAAACTATACAACACTATATAAAACTATATAAATCTATATGGTACTATATAAAACTATATAAAACTATATAAAACTATATAAAACTATCTAAAACTATATTAAACTATATAAAACTATATAAAACAATATAAAACTATATAAAACTATATAAAACTATATTAAACTATATAAAACTGTATAAAACTATATAAAACTATATAAAACTATATAAAACTATATAAAACTCTATAAAACTATATAAAACTATATAAAACTATATAAAACGATACAGAGCTATATAAAACTGTGTAGAAATATATAAAACTATATAAAACTGTATAAAACTATATAAAACTATTTAAAACTATATAAAATAATATTAAATTATATAAAACTAACACAACTATATAAAACTATATAAAACTATATAAAACTATAAAAAACTATATAAAACTATACAAAACTAACAAAACTATATGAAACTATATGAAACTATATAAAACTATATAAAACTATATGAAACTATATATAACTATATAAAACTATACAAAACTAACAAAACTATATAAAACTATATGAAACTATATAAAACTATATAAAACTATATGAAACTATATATAACTATATAAAACTATACAAAACTAACAAAACTATATAAAACTATATACAACTATATAAAACTAACAAAACTATGTAACACTATATGAGACTATATAAAACTGTATAAAACCATACAAAACTAACAAAACTATATAAAACTATATAAAACTATATAAAACTATAAAAAACTAACAAAACTACGTAAAACTATATAAAACTATATAAAACTTTACAAAACTAACAAAAACTATAAAACTATATACAACTATATAAAACTAACAAAACTATATAAAACTAACAAAACTATATAAAACTATATGAAACTATATAAAACTATATAAAACTATAAAAAACTAACAAAACTATATAAAACTATATAAAACTATATAAAACTATACAAAACTAACACAACTATATAAATCTATAAAAAACTATATTAATCTAACAAAATTATATAAAACTATATAAAACTATGTAAAATTATATAAAACTAATAAACCTATATAAAACTACATAAAACTCTATAAAAGTGTATAAAACTAATAAAACTATATAAGACTATATAAAACTATACAAAACTGCACAAAGCTAACAAAACTATATAAAACTAACAACACTATGTAAAACTATATAAAACTCTATAAAACTATATAACACAATATAAAACTATATAAAACTATATAAAACTATATAAACCTATATAAAAGTCTATAGAACTATATAAAACTATATAAAACTAACAAAACTATATAAAACTATATAAACCTATATAAGACTATATAAAACTAATAAACCAATATAAAACTATATAAAACTATATAAAACTGTATAAAACTATATAAGACTATATAAAACTAACAAAACTATATAAAACTATATAAAACTCTATAAAACTATATAACACTATATGAAACTATATAACACTATATAAAACTCTATAAAACTATATAACACTATATGAAACTATATAACACTATATAAAACTATATAAAACAATATAAAGCTTTATAAAACTATATAAAACTATACAAAACTATATAAAACTATATAAAACTATATAAATCTATATGGTACTATATAAAACTATATAAAACTATATAAAACTATCTAAAACTATATTAAACTATATAAAACTATATAAAACTATATAAAACTATATAAAACTATATAAAACTATATTAAACTATATAAAACTGTATAAAACTATATAAAACTCTATAAAACTATATAAAACTATATAAAACGATACAGAGCTATATAAAACTGTGTAGAAATATATAAAACTATATAAAACTGTATAAAACTATATAAAACTATTTAAAACTATATAAAATTATATTAAATTATATAAAACTAACACAACTATATAAAACTATATAAAACTATATAAAACTATATAAAACTATAAAAAACTATATAAAACTAACAAAACTATATAAAACTATATGAAACTATATAAAACTATATAAAACTATATGAAACTATATATAACTATATAAAACTATACAAAACTAACAAAACTATATAAAACTATATACAACTATATAAAACTAACAAAACTATATAACACTATATGAGACTATATAAAACTGTATAAAACCATACAAAACTAACAAAACTATATAAAACTATATAAAACTATAAAAAACTAACAAAACTAAATAAAACTATATAAAACTATACAAAACTAACAAAAACTATAAAACTATATACAACTATATAAAACTAACAAAACTATATAAAACTATATGAAACTATATAAAACTATATAAAACTATAAAAAACTAACAAAACTATATAAAACTATATAAAACTATATAAAACTATACAAAACTAACAAAACTATATAAATCTATAAAAAACTATATTAATCTAACAAAACTATATAAAACTATATAAAACTATGTAAAACTATATAAAACTAATAAACCTATATAAAACTACATAAAACTCTATAAAAGTGTATAAAACTAATAAAACTATATAAAACTATATAAAACTATACAAAACTGCACAAAGCTAACAAAACTATATAAAACTAACAACACTATATAAAACTATATAAAACTCTATAAAACTATATAACACAATATAAAACTATATAAAACTATATAAAACTATATAAACCTATATAAAAGTCTATAGAACTATATAAAACTATATAAAACTAACAAAACTATATAAAACTATATAAACCTATATAAGACTATATAAAACTAATAAACCAATATAAAACTATATAAAACTATATAAAACTGTATAAAACTATATAAGACTATATAAAACTAACAAAACTATATAAAACTATATAAAACTCTATAAAACTATATAACACTATATGAAACTATATAACACTATATAAAACTCTATAAAACTATATAACACTATATGAAACTATATAACACTATATAAAACTATATAAAACAATATAAAGCTATATAAAACTATATAAAACTATACAAAACTATATAAAACTATATAAAACTATATAAATCTATATGGTACTATATAAAACTATATAAAACTATATAAAACTATATAAAACTATCTAAAACTATATTAAACTATATAAAACTATATAAAACTATATAAAACTATATAAAACTATATAAAACTATATTAAACTATATAAAACTGTATAAAACTATATAAAACTCTATAAAACTATATAAAACTATATAAAACGATACAGAGCTATATAAAACTGTGTAGAAATATATAAAACTATATAAAACTGTATAAAACTATATAAAACTATTTAAAACTATATAAAATTATATTAAATTATATAAAACTAACACAACTATATAAAACTATATAAAACTATATAAAACTATAAAAAACTATATAAAACTAACAAAACTATATAAAACTATATGAAACTATATAAAACTATATAAAACTATATGAAACTATATATTACTATATAAAACTATACAAAACTAACAAAACTATATAAAACTATATACAACTATATAAAACTAACAAAACTATATAACACTATATGAGACTATATAAAACTGTATAAAACCATACAAAACTAACAAAACTATATAAAACTATATAAAACTATATAAAACTATAAAAAACTAACAAAACTACATAAAACTATATAAAACTATACAAAACTAACAAAAACTATAAAACTATATACAACTATATAAAACTAACAAAACTATATAAAACTATATGAAACTATATAAAACTATATAAAACTATAAAAAACTAACAAAACTATATAAAACTATATAAAACTATATAAAACTATATAAAACTAACAAAACTATATAAATCTACAAAAAACTATATTAATCTAACAAAACTATATAAAACTATATAAAACTATGTAAAACTATATAAAACTAATAAACCTATATAAAACTACATAAAACTCTATTAAAGTGTATAAAACTAATAAAACTATATAAAACTATATAAAACTATACAAAACTGCACAAAGCTAACAAAACTATATAAAACTAACAACACTATATAAAACTATATAAAACTCTATAAACTATATAACACAATATAAAACTATATAAAACTATATAAAACTATATAAACCTATATAAAAGTCTATAGAACTATATAAAACTATATAAAACTAACAAAACTATATAAAACTATATAAAACTATATAAGACAATATAAAACTAATAAACCTATATAAAACTATATAAAACTATATAAAACTATATAAAACTATATAAAACTATATAAAACTAACAAAACTATATAAAACTCTATAAAACTATATAACACTATATGAATCTATATAACACTATATAAAACTATATAAAACAATATAAAGCTATATAAAACTATATAAAACTATACAAAACTATATAAAACTATATAAAACTATATAAATCTATATGGTACTATATGAAACTATATAAAACTATATAAAACTATTTAAAACTATATAAAATAATATTAAATTATATAAAACTAACACAACTATATAAAACTATATAAAACTATATAAAACTATAAAAAACTATAAAAAACTATATAAAACTAACAAAACTATATAAACCTATATAAAACTCTATAGAACTATATAAAACTATATAAAACTATATAAAACTATATAAAACTCTATAAAACCATATAACACTATATAAAACTATATAAAACTATATAAAACTATAAAAAACTATAAAAAACTATATAAAACTAACAAAACTATATAAACCTATATAAAACTCTATAGAACTATATAAAACTATATAAAACTATATAAAACTATATAAAACTCTATAAAACCATATAACACTATATAAAACTATATAAAACTATATAAAACTATATAAACCTATATAAAACTATATAAAACTAACAAAACTATATAAAACAATATAAAACTATATAAAACTCTATAAAACTATATAACACTATATAAAACTATATAAAACTATATAAACCTATATAAAACTATATAAAACTAACAAAACTATATAAAACTATATAAAACTATATAAAACTCTAATAAAACTGTATAAACTATATAAAACGAATAAAACTATATAAAACTATATGAAACTCTATAAAACTATATAAAACGATATAAAACTATACAAAACTAACAAAACCATATAAAACTATATAAAACTATATAAAACTATATAACACCATACAAAACTAACAAAACTATATAAAACTATATAAAACTATATAAAACTACATAAAACTATACAAAACTAACAAAACTATATAAAACTATAGGAAACTATATAAAACTATATAAAACTATATAAAACTATATGAAACTATATATAACTATATAAAACTATACAAAACTAACAAAACTATATAAAACTATATACAACTATATAAAACTAACAAAACTATATAACACTATATGAGACTATATAAAACTGTATAAAACCATACAAAACTAACAAAACTATATAAAACTATATAAAACTATATAAAACTATAAAAAACTAACAAAACTACATAAAACTATATAAAACTATACAAAACTAACAAAAACTATAAAACTATATACAACTATATAAAACTAACAAAACTATATAAAACTATATGAAACTATATAAAACTATATAAAACTATAAAAAACTAACAAAACTATATAAAACTATATAAAACTATATAAAACTATATAAAACTAACAAAACTATATAAATCTATAAAAAACTATATTAATCTAACAAAACTATATAAAACTATATAAAACTATGTAAAACTATATAAAACTAATAAACCTATATAAAACTACATAAAACTCTATTAAAGTGTATAAAACTAATAAAACTATATAAAACTATATAAAACTATACAAAACTGCACAAAGCTAACAAAACTATATAAAACTAACAACACTATATAAAACTATATAAAACTCTATAAACTATATAACACAATATAAAACTATATAAAACTATATAAAACTATATAAACCTATATAAAAGTCTATAGAACTATATAAAACTATATAAAACTAACAAAACTATATAAAACTATATAAAACTATATAAGACAATATAAAACTAATAAACCTATATAAAACTATATGAAACTATATAAAACTATATAAAACTATATAAAACTATATAAAACTAACAAAACTATATAAAACTCTATAAAACTATATAACACTATATGAATCTATATAACACTATATAAAACTATATAAAACAATATAAAGCTATATAAAACTATATAAAACTATACAAAACTATATAAAACTATATAAAACTATATAAATCTATATGGTACTATATGAAACTATATAAAACTATATAAAACTATTTAAAACTATATAAAATAATATTAAATTATATAAAACTAACACAACTATATAAAACTATATAAAACTATATAAAACTATAAAAAACTATAAAAAACTATATAAAACTAACAAAACTATATAAACATATATAAAACTCTATAGAACTATATAAAACTATATAAAACTATATAAAACTATATAAAACTCTATAAAACCATATAACACTATATAAAACTATATAAAACTATATAAAACTATAAAAAACTATAAAAAACTATATAAAACTAACAAAACTATATAAACCTATATAAAACTCTATAGAACTATATAAAACTATATAAAACTATATAAAACTATATAAAACTCTATAAAACCATATAACACTATATAAAACTATATAAAACTATATAAAACTATATAAACCTATATAAAACTATATAAAACTAACAAAACTATATAAAACAATATAAAACTATATAAAACTCTATAAAACTATATAACACTATATAAAACTATATAAAACTATATAAACCTATATAAAACTATATAAAACTAACAAAACTATATAAAACTATATAAAACTATATAAAACTCTATAAAACTGTATAAACTATATAAAACGAATAAAACTATATAAAACTATATGAAACTCTATAAAACTATATAAAACGATATAAAACTATACAAAACTAACAAAACCATATAAAACTATATAAAACTATATAAAACTATATAACACCATACAAAACTAACAAAACTATATAAAACTATATAAAACTATATAAAACTACATAAAACTATACAAAACTAACAAAACTATATAAAACTATAGGAAACTATATAAAACTATATAAAACTATATAAAACTATATGAAACTATATATAACTATATAAAACTATACAAAACTAACAAAACTATATAAAACTCTATAAAACTATATAACATTATATAAAACTATATAAAACTATATAAAACTATATAAATCTATATAAAACTATATAAAACTAACAAAACTATATAAAACTATATAAAACTATATTAAACTATATAAAACGAATAAAACTATATAAAACTATATGAAACGCTATAAAACTATATAAAACTATATCAAACTATACAAAATTAACAAAACCATATAAAACTATATAAAACTATATAAAACTATATAACACCATACAAAACTATCAAAACTATATAAAACTATATTAAACTATATAAAACTATATAAAACTATATAAAACTATACAAAACTATATAAAACGAATAAAACTATATAAAACTATATGAAACTCTATAAAACTACATAAAACTATATAAAACTATATGAAACTCTATAAATCTATATAAAACTATACAAAACTATATAAAACGAATAAAACTATATAAAACTATATGACACTATATAAAACTGTATAAAACCATACAAAACTAACAAAACTATATAAAACTATATAAAACTATATAAAACTATACAAAACTATAAGAAACTATATAAAACTATATAAAGCTATACAAAACTAACAAAACTAAATAAAACTATATAAAACTATATAAAACTATATAAAACTATGTGAAACTATATAAAACTATATAAAACTATACAAAACTAACAAAACTATATAAAACTATATAAAACTATATAAAACTCTATAAAACTATATAAAACTATATAAAACGAATAAATCTATATAAAACTATATGAAACTCTACAAAACTATATAAAAATATATAAAACTATATAAAACTATACAAAACTAACAAAACTATATAAAACTAACAAAACTATATAACACTATATGAGACTATATAAAACTGTATAAAACCATACAAAACTAACAAAACTATATAAAACTATATAAAACTATATAAAACTATAAAAAACTAACAAAACTACGTAAAACTATATAAAACTATATAAAACTATACAAAACTAACAAAAACTATAAAACTATATACAACTATATAAAACTAACAAAACTATATAAAACTATATAAAACTATATAAAACTATACAAAACTAACAAAACTATATAAATCTATAAAAAACTATATTAATCTAACAAAACTATATAAAACTATATAAAACTATGTAAAACTATATAAAACTAATAAACCTATATAAAACTACATAAAACTCTATAAAAGTGTATAAAACTAATAAAACTATATAAAACTATATAAAACTATCCAAAACTGCACAAAGCTAACAAAACTATATAAAACTAACAACACTATATAAAAGTATATAAAACTCTGTAAAGTATATAACACAATATAAAACTATATAAAACTATATAAAACTATATAACACAATATAAAACTATATAAAACTATATAAAACTATATAAACCTATATAAGACTATATAAAACAAATAAACCAATATAAAACTATATAAAACTATATAAGACTATATAAAACAAATAAACCAATATAAAACTATATAAAACTATATAAACCAATATAAAACTATATAAAACTATATAAAACTATATAAAACTATATAAAACTATATAAAACTATATAAAACTATATTAAACTATATAAAACTGTATAAAACTATATAAAACTATTTAAAACTATATAAAATTATATTAAATTATATAAAACTAACACAACTATATAAAACTATATAAAACTATATAAAACTATAAAAAAACTATATAAAACTAACAAAACTATATAAAACTATATGAAACTATATAAAACTATATAAAACTATATGAAACTATATATAACTATATAAAACTATACAAAACTAACAAAACTATATAAAACTATATACAACTATATAAAACTAACAAAACTATATAACACTATATGAGACTATATAAAACTGTATAAAACCATACAAAACTAACAAAACTATATATAACTATATAAAACTATATAAAACTATAAAAAACTAACAAAACTACATAAAACTATATAAAACTATACAAAACTAACAAAAACTATAAAACTATATACAACTATATAAAACTAACAAAACTATATAAAACTATATGAAACTATATAAAACTATATAAAACTATAAAAAACTAACAAAACTATATAAAACTATATAAAACTATATAAAACTATACAAAACTAACAAAACTATATAAATCTATAAAAAACTATATTAATCTAACAAAACTATATAAAACTATATAAAACTATGTAAAACTATATAAAACTAATAAACCTATATAAAACTACATAAAACTCTATTAAAGTGTATAAAACTAATAAAACTATATAAAACTATATAAAACTATACAAAACTGCACAAAGCTAACAAAACTATATAAAACTAACAACACTATATAAAACTATATAAAACTCTATAAACTATATAACACAATATAAAACTATATAAAACTATATAAAACTATATAAACCTATATAAAAGTCTATAGAACTATATAAAACTATATAAAACTAACAAAACTATATAAAACTATATAAAACTATATAAGACAATATAAAACTAATAAACCTATATAAAACTATATAAAACTATATAAAACTATATAAAACTATATAAAACTATATAAAACTAACAAAACTATATAAAACTATATAAAACTCTATAAAACTATATAACACTATATGAATCTATATAACACTATATAAAACTATATAAAACAATATAAAGCTATATAAAACTATATAAAACTATACAAAACTATATAAAACTATATAAAACTATATAAATCTATATGGTACTATATAAAACTATATAAAACTATATAAAACTATTTAAAACTATATAAAATAATATTAAATTATATAAAACTAACACAACTATATAAAACTATATAAAACTATATAAAACTATAAAAAACTATATAAAACTAACAAAACTATATAAACCTATATAAAACTCTATAGAACTATATAAAACTATATAAAACTATATAAAACTCTATAAAACCATATAACACTATATAAAACTATATAAAACTATATAAAACTATATAAAACTATATAAACCTATATAAAACTATATAAAACTAACAAAACTATATAAAACAATATAAAACTATATAAAACTCTATAAAACTATATAACACTATATAAAACTATATAAAACTATATAAAACTATATAAACCTATATAAAACTATATAAAACTAACAAAACTATATAAAACTATATAAAACTATATAAAACTCTATAAAACTGTATAAACTATATAAAACGAATAAAACTATATAAAACTATATGAAACTCTATAAAACTATATAAAACGATATAAAACTATACAAAACTAACAAAACCATATAAAACTATATAAAACTATATAAAACTATATAACACCATACAAAACTAACAAAACTATATAAAACTATATAAAACTATATAAAACTACATAAAACTATACAAAACTAACAAAACTATATAAAACTATATGAAACTATATAAAACTATATAAAACTATATGAAACTATATATAACTATATAAAACTATACAAAACTAACAAAACTATATAAAACTCTATAAAACTATATAACATTATATAAAACTATATAAAACTATATAAAACTATATAAAACTATACAAAACTATATAAAACGAATAAAACTATATAAAACTATATGAAACTCTATAAAACTACATAAAACTATATAAAACTATATGAAACTCTATAAATCTATATAAAACTATATAAAACTAACAAAACTATATAAAACTATATAAAACTATATTAAACTATATAAAACGAATAAAACTATATAAAACTATATGAAACGCTATAAAACTATATAAAACTATATCAAACTATACAAAATTAACAAAACCATATAAAACTATATAAAACTATATAAAACTATATAACACCATACAAAACTAACAAAACTACATAAAACTATATTAAACTATATAAAACTATATAAAACTATATAAAACTATACAAAACTATATAAAACGAATAAAACTATATAAAACTATATGAAACTCTATAAAACTACATAAAACTGTATAAAACTATATGAAACTCTATAAATCTATATAAAACTCTACAAAACTATATAAAACGAATAAAACTATATAAAACTATATGACACTATATAAAACTGTATAAAACCATACAAAACTAACAAAACTATATAAAACTATATAAAACTATATAAAACTATACAAAACTATAAGAAACTATATAAAACTATATAAAGCTATACAAAACTAACAAAACTAAATAAAACTATATAAAACTATATAAAACTATATAAAACTATGTGAAACTATATAAAACTATATAAAACTATACAAAACTAACAAAACTATATAAAACTATATAAAACTATATAAAACTCTATAAAACTATATAAAACTATATAAAACTATATAAAACGAATAAATCTATATAAAACTATATGAAACTCTACAAAACTATATAAAAATATATAAAACTATATAAAACTATACAAAACTAACAAAACTATATAAAACTAACAAAACTATATAACACTATATGAGACTATATAAAACTGTATAAAACCATACAAAACTAACAAAACTATATAAAACTATATAAAACTATATAAAACTATAAAAAACTAACAAAACTACGTAAAACTATATAAAACTATATAACACTATACAAAACTAACAAAAACTATAAAACTATATACAACTATATAAAACTAACAAAACTATATAAAACTATATAAAACTATATAAAACTATACAAAACTAACAAAACTATATAAATCTATAAAAAACTATATTAATCTAACAAAACTATATAAAACTATATAAAACTATGTAAAACTATTTAAAACTAATAAACCTATATAAAACTACATAAAACTCTATAAAAGTGTATAAAACTAATAAAACTATATAAAACTATATAAAACTATCCAAAACTGCACAAAGCTAACAAAACTATATAAAACTAACAACACTATATAAAACTATATAAAACTCTGTAAACTATATAACACAATATAAAACTATATAAAACTATATAAAACTATATAAACCTATATAAAAGTCTATAGAACTATATAAAACTATATAAAACTAACAAAACTATATAAAACTATATAAAACTATATAAGACTATATAAAACTAATAAACCTATATAAAACTATATAAAACTATATAAAACTATATAAAACTGTATAAAACTATATAAAACTAACAAAACTATATAAAACTATATAAAACTCTATAAAACTATATAACACTATATGAAACTATATAACACTATATAAAACTATATAAAACAATATAAAGCTATATAAAACTATATAAAACTATACAAAACTATATAAAACTATATAAAACTATATAAATCTATATGGTACTATATGAAACTATATAAAACTATATAAAACTATCTAAAACTATATTAAACTATATAAAACTATATAAAACAATATAAAACTATATAAAACTATATAAAACTATATTAAACTATATAAAACTGTATAAAACTATATAAAACTATATAAAACTATATAAAACTATATAAAACTCTATAAAACTATATAAAACTATATAAAACTATATAAAACGATACAGAGCTATATAAAACTGTGTAGAAATATATAAAACTATATAAAACTGTATAAAACTATATAAAACTATTTAAAACTATATAAAATAATATTAAATTATATAAAACTAACACAACTATATAAAACTATATAAAACTATATAAAACTATAAAAAACTATATAAAACTATACAAAACTAACAAAACTATATAAAACTATATGAAACTATATAAAACTATATAAAACTATATGAAACTATATATAACTATATAAAACTATTCAAAACTAACAAAACTATATAAAACTATATGAAACTATAAAAAACTATATAAAACTATATGAAACTATATATAACTATATAAAACTATACAAAACTAACAAAACTATATAAAACTATATACAACTATATAAAACTAACAAAACTATGTAACACTATATGAGACTATATAAAACTGTATAAAACCATACAAAACTAACAAAACTATATAAAACTATATAAAACTATATAAAACTATAAAAAACTAACAAAACTACGTAAAACTATATAAAACTATATAAAACTATACAAAACTAACAAAAACTATAAAACTATATACAACTATATAAAACTAACAAAACTATATAAAACTATATGAAACTATATAAAACTATATAAAACTATAAAAAACTAACAAAACTATATAAAACTATATAAAACTATATAAAACTATACAAAACTAACAAAACTATATAAATCTATAAAAAACTATATTAATCTAACAAAACTATATAAAACTATATAAAACTATGTAAAACTATATAAAACTAATAAACCTATATAAAACTACATAAAACTCTATTAAAGTGTATAAAACTAATAAAACTATATAAAACTATATAAAACTATACAAAACTGCACAAAGCTAACAAAACTATATAAAACTAACAACACTATATAAAACTATATAAAACTCTATAAACTATATAACACAATATAAAACTATATAAAACTATATAAAACTATATAAACCTATATAAAAGTCTATAGAACTATATAAAACTATATAAAACTATATAAGACTATATAAAACTAATAAACCTATATAAAACTATATAAAACTATATAAAACTATATAAAACTATATAAAACTATATAAAACTAACAAAACTATATAAAACTATATAAAACTCTATAAAACTATATAACACTATATGAATCTATATAACACTATATAAAACTATATAAAACAATATAAAGCTATATAAAACTATATAAAACTATACAAAACTATATAAAACTATATAAAACTATATATAACTATATGGTACCATATAAAACTATATAAAACTATATAAAACTATTTAAAACTGTATAAAATAATATTAAATTATATAAAACTAACACAACTATATAAAACTATATAAAACTATATAAAACTATAAAAAACTATATAAAACTAACAAAACTATATAAACCTATATAAAACTCTATAGAACTATATAAAACTATATACAACTATATAAAACTATATAAAACTCTATAAAACCATATAACACTATATAAAACTATATAAAACTATATAAAACTATATAAACCTATATAAAACTATATAAAACTAACAAAACTATATAAAACATTATAAAACTATATAAAACTCTATAAAACTATATAACACTATATAAAACTATATAAAACTATATAAAACTATATAAACCTATATAAAACTATATAAAACTAACAAAACTATATAAAACTATATAAAACTATATAAAACTCTATAAAACTGTATAAACTATATAAAACGAATAAAACTATATAAAACTATATGAAACTCTATAAAACTATATAAAACGATATAAAACTATACAAAACTAACAAAACCATATAAAACTATATAAAACTATATAAAACTATATAACACCATACAAAACTAACAAAACTATATAAAACTATATAAAACTATATAAAGCTACATAAAACTATACAAAACTAACAAAACTATATAAAACTATATGAAACTATATAAAACTATATAAAACTATATGAAACTATATATAACTATATAAAACTATACAAAACTAACAAAACTATATAAAACTCTATAAAACTATATAACATTATATAAAACTATATAAAACTATATAAAACTATATAAAACTATATAAATCTATATAAAACTATATAAAACTAACAAAACTATATAAAACTATATAAAACTATATTAAACTATATAAAACGAATAAAACTATATAAAACTATATGAAACGCTATAAAACTATATAAAACTATATCAAACTATACAAAATTAACAAAACCATATAAAACTATATAAAACTATATAAAACTATATAACACCATACAAAACTAACAAAACTACATAAAACTATATTAAACTATATAAAACTATATAAAACTATATAAAACTATACAAAACTATATAAAACGAATAAAACTATATAAAACTATATGACACTATATAAAACTGTATAAAACCATACAAATCTAACAAAACTATATAAAACTATATAAAACTATATAAAACTATACAAAACTATAAGAAACTATATAAAACTATATAAAGCTATACAAAACTAACAAAACTAAATAAAACTATATAAACCTATATAAAACTATATAAAACTATGTGAAACTATATAAAACTATATAAAACTATACAAAACTAACAAAACTATATAAAACTATATAAAACTATATAAAACTCTATAAAACTATATAAAACTATATAAAACGAATAAATCTATATAAAACTATATGAAACTCTACAAAACTATATAAAAATATATAAAACTATATAAAACTATACAAAACTAACAAAACTATATAAAACTAACAAAACTATATAACACTATATGAGACTATATAAAACTGTATAAAACCATACAAAACTAACAAAACTATATAAAACTATATAAAACTATATAAAACTATAAAAAACTAACAAAACTACGTAAAACTATATAAAACTATATAAAACTATACAAAACTAACAAAAACTATAAAACTATATACAACTATATAAAACTAACAAAACTATATAAAACTATATAAAACTATATAAAACTATACAAAACTAACAAAACTATATAAATCTATAAAAAACTATATTAATCTAACAAAACTATATAAAACTATATAAAACTATGTAAAACTATATAAAACTAATAAACCTATATAAAACTACATAAAAATCTATAAAAGTGTATAAAACTAATAAAACTATATAAAACTATATAAAACTATCCAAAACTGCACAAAGCTAACAAAACTATATAAAACTAACAACACTATATAAAACTATATAAAACTCTGTAAACTATATAACACAATATAAAACTATATAAAACTATATAAAACTATATAAACCTATATAAAAGTCTATAGAACTATATAAAACAATATAAAACTAACAAAACTATATAAAACTATATAAAACTATATAAGACTATATAAAACTGTCTGAAACTGTATAAAACTATATAAACTATATAAAACTATATAAAACTATACAAAACTAACAAAACTATATAAAACTATATAAAACTATATAAAACTTTATAAAACTATATAACATTATATAAAATTATATGAAACTATATAAAACTATATAAATCTATATAAAACTATATAAAACTAACAAAACTATATAAAACTATATGAAACTATATAAAACTATATAAAACTATGTGAAACTATATAAAACTATATAAAACTATACAAAGCTAACAAAACTATATAAAACTATATAAAACTATATAAAACTATATAAAACTATATAAAACTATACAAAACTAACAAAACTATATAAAACTATATGAAACTCTATAAAACTATATAAAACTATATAAAACTATAGAAAACTGACAAAACCATATAAAACTATATAAAACTATATAAAACTATATAACACCATACAAAACTAACAAAACTATATAAAACTATCTAAAACTATATGAAACTATATAAAACTATATAAAACTATACAAAACTAACAAAACTATATAAAACTATCTAAAACTATATGAAACTATATAAAACTATATAAAACTATATGAAACTATATAAAACTATACAAAACTAACCAAACTATATAAAACTATATAAAACTATACAAAACTGCACAAAACAAACAAAACTATATAAAACAATATAAAACTAACAAAACTATATAAAACTATATAAAACTCTATAAAACTATATAACACAATATAAAACTATATAAACCTATATAAAACTATATAAATCTATATAAAAGTATATAAAACTAACAAAAGTATATAAAACTATATAAAACTATATAAATCTATATAAAAGTATATAAAACTATATAACACTATATAAAATTATATAAAACTATATAAAACTATATAAATCTATATAAAACTATACAAAACTAATAAAACTATATAAAACTATATAAAACTATACAAAACTGCACAAAACTAACAAAACTATATAAAACTATATAAAACTAACAAAACTATATAAAACTATATGAAACTCTATGAAACTATATAAAACTATATAAAACTATATAAAACTTTATAAAACTATATAACACTATATGAAACTATATAACACTATATAAAACTATATAAAGCTATATAAAACTATATGAAACTATATAAAACTATATAAAACTATATGAAACTATATAAAACTATATAAAACTATACAAAACTAACAAAACTATATAAAACTATATACAACTATATAAAACTAACAAAACTATATAAAACGAATAAAACTATATAAAACTGTATGAAACTCTATAAAACTATATAAAACTATATAAAACTATATGAAACTATATAAAACTATATAAAACTATATAAAACTATATAACACTATATAAAACTATATAAAGCTATATAAAACTATATGAAACTATATAAAACTATATAAAACTATATGAAACTATATAAAACTATATAAAACTATATAAAACTATATAAAACTATATGAAACTATATAAAACTATATAAAACTATATAAAACTATATGAAACTATATAAAACTATATACAACTAACAAAACTATATAAAACTATATGAAACTATATAAAACTATATAAAACTGTATGAAACTATATGAAACTATATAAAACTATATAAAACTATACAAAACTAACAAAACTATATAAAACTATATAAAACTATATAAAACTATATAACACCATACAAAACTAACAAAACTATATAAAACTATATAAAACTATATAAAACTATACAAAACTATATAAAACGAATAAAACTATATAAAACTGTATGAAACTCTATAAAACTATATAAAACTATATAAAACTATATGAAACTATACAAAACTATATAAAACTATATGAAACTATATAAAACTATATACAACTAACAAAACTATATAAAACTATATGAAACTATATAAAACTATATAAAACTATATGAAACTATATGAAACTATATAAAACTATATAAAACTATACAAAACTAACAAAACTATATAAAACTATATAAAACTATATAAAACTATATAACACCATACAAAACTAACCAAACTATATAAAACTATATAAAACTATATAAAACTATATAAAACTATACAAAACTATATAAAACGAATAAAACTATATAAAACTGTATGAAACTCTATAAAACTATATAAAACTATATAAAACTATATGAAACTATACAAAACTATATAAAACTATATGAAACTATATAAAACTATATAAAACTATACAAAACTAGCAAAACTATATAAAACTATATACAACTATATAAAACTAACAAAACTATATAAAACTATATGACACTATATAAAACTGTATAAAACCATACAAAACTAACAAAACTATATAAAACTATATAAAACTATATAAAACTATATAAAACTATAAGAAACTATATAAAACTCTATAAAACTATATAAAACCATATAAAACTATATAAAACTATATAACACTATATGAAACTATATAACACTATATAAAACTATATAAAACTATATAAAACTATATGAAACTATATAAAACTATATAAAACTATACAAAACTAGCAAAACTATATAAAACTAAATACAACTATATAAAACTAACAAAACTATATAAAACTATTTGACACTATATAAAACTGTATAAAACCATACAAAACTAACAAAACTATATAAAACTATATTAAACTATATAAAACTGTCTGAAACTGTATAAAACTATATAAACTATATAAAACTATATAAACCTATATAAAAGACTATAAAACTATATAAAACTATATAAAACTATATAAAACTATATAAAATTATATAAAACTATATAAAACTATATAGTACTATATAAAACTATATAAAACTATATAAAACTCTATAAAACTATATAACACTATATGAAACTATATAACACTATATAAAAGTATATAAAACTATATAAAACTATATGAAACTACATAACACTATATGAAACTATGTAACACTATATAAAACTATATAAAACTATATAAAACTATATGAAACTATATAAAACTATATAAAACTATATAAAACTGTATGAAACTATATAAAACTATATACAACTATATAAAACTAACAAAACTATATAAAACTATATGACACTATATAAAACTGTATAAAACCATACAAAACTAACAAAACTATATAAAACTATATAAAACTATATAAAACTATAAGAAACTATATAAAACTATATAAAACTATACAAAACTAACAAAACTATATAAAACTATACAAAACTAACAAAACTATATAAATCTATAAAAAACTATATTAATCTAACAAAACTATATAAAACTATATAAAACTATGTAAAACTATATAAAACTAATAAACCTATATAAAACTACATAAAAATCTATAAAAGTGTATAAAACTAATAAAACTATATAAAACTATATAAAACTATCCAAAACTGCACAAAGCTAACAAAACTATATAAAACTAACAACACTATATAAAACTATATAAAACTCTGTAAACTATATAACACAATATAAAACTATATAAAACTATATAAAACTATATAAACCTATATAAAAGTCTATAGAACTATATAAAACAATATAAAACTAACAAAACTATATAAAACTATATAAAACTATATAAGACTATATAAAACTGTCTGAAACTGTATAAAACTATATAAACTATATAAAACTATATAAAACTATACAAAACTAACAAAACTATATAAAACTATATAAAACTATATAAAACTTTATAAAACTATATAACATTATATAAAATTATATAAAACTATATAAAACTATATAAATCTATATAAAACTATATAAAACTAACAAAACTATTTAAAACTATATAAAACTATATTAAACTATATAAAACGAATAAAACTATATAAAAATATATCAAACTATACAAAACTAACAAAACCATATAAAACTATATAAAACTATATAAAACTATAAAAAACTAACAAAACTATATAAAGCTATATAAAACTATATAAAACTATATAAAACTGTCTGAAACTGTATAAAACTATATAAACTATATAAAACTATATAAAACTGTCTGAAACTGTATAAAACTATATAAACTATATTAAAACTATATAAAACTATATAAAACTCTATAAAACTATATAAAACTATATGAAACTATGTAAAACTATATAAAACTATATAAAACTATATAAAATTATATTAAACTATATAAAACTAACACAACTATATAAAACTATATAAAACTTTATACAACGATATAAAACTAATAAAACTATATAAAACTACATAACACTATATAAAACTATATAAAACTATATAAAACTATATAAAACTATATAAAACTATATAAAACTGTATAAAACTATATAAAACTATATAAAACGAATAAATCTATATAAAACTATATGAAACTCTATGAAACTATATAAAACTATATAAAACTATATAAAACTATACAAAACTAACAAAACTATATAAAACTATATGAAACTATATAAAACTATATAAAACTATGTGAAACTATATAAAACTATATAAAACTATACAAAGCTAACAAAACTATATAAAACTATATAAAACTATATAAAACAATATAAAACTATATAAAACTATACAAAACTAACAAAACTATATAAAACTATATGAAACTCTATAAAACTATATAAAACTATATAAAACTATAGAAAACTGACAAAACCATATAAAACTATATAAAACTATATAAAACTATATAACACCATACAAAACTAACAAAACTATATAAAACTATCTAAAACTATATGAAACTATATAAAACTATATAAAACTATACAAAACTAACAAAACTATATAAAACTATCTAAAACTATATGAAACTATATAAAACTATATAAAACTATATGAAACTATATAAAACTATACAAAACTAACCAAACTATATAAAACTATATAAAACTATACAAAACTGCACAAAACAAACAAAACTATATAAAACAATATAAAACTAACAAAACTATATAAAACTATATAAAACTCTATAAAACTATATAACACAATATAAAACTATATAAACCTATATAAAACTATATAAATCTATATAAAAGTATATAAAACTAACAAAAGTATATAAAACTATATAAAACTATATAAATCTATATAAAAGTATATAAAACTATATAACACTATATAAAATTATATAAAACTATATAAAACTATATAAATCTATATAAAACTATACAAAACTAACAAAACTATATAAAACTATATAAAACTATACAAAACTGCACAAAACTAACAAAACTATATAAAACTATATAAAACTAACAAAACTATATAAAACTATATGAAACTCTATGAAACTATATAAAACTATATAAAACTATATAAAACTTTATAAAACTATATAACACTATATGAAACTATATAACACTATATAAAACTATATAAAGCTATATAAAACTATATGAAACTATATAAAACTATATAAAACTATATGAAACTATATAAAACTATATAAAACTATACAAAACTAACAAAACTATATAAAACTATATACAACTATATAAAACTAACAAAACTATATAAAACGAATAAAACTATATAAAACTGTATGAAACTCTATAAAACTATATAAAACTATATAAAACTATATGAAACTATATAAAACTATATAAAACTATATAAAACTATATAACACTATATAAAACTATATAAAGCTATATAAAACTATATGAAACTATATAAAACTATATAAAACTATATGAAACTATATAAAACTATATAAAACTATATAAAACTATATGAAACTATATAAAACTATATAAAACTATATAAAACTATATGAAACTATATAAAACTATATACAACTAACAAAACTATATAAAACTATATGAAACTATATAAAACTATATAAAACTGTATGAAACTATATGAAACTATATAAAACTATATAAAACTATACAAAACTAACAAAACTATATAAAACTATATAAAACTATATAAAACTATATAACACCATACAAAACTAACAAAACTATATAAAACTATATAAAACTATATAAAACTATACAAAACTATATAAAACGAATAAAACTATATAAAACTGTATGAAACTCTATAAAACTATATAAAACTATATAAAACTATATGAAACTATACAAAACTATATAAAACTATATGAAACTATATAAAACTATATACAACTAACAAAACTATATAAAACTATATGAAACTATATAAAACTATATAAAACTATATGAAACTATATGAAACTATATAAAACTATATAAAACTATACAAAACTAACAAAACTATATAAAACTATATAAAACTATATAAAACTATATAACACCATACAAAACTAACAAAACTATATAAAACTATATAAAACTATATAAAACTATACAAAACTATATAAAACGAATAAAACTATATAAAACTGTATGAAACTCTATAAAACTATATAAAACTATATAAAACTATATGAAACTATACAAAACTATATAAAACTATATGAAACTATATAAAACTATATAAAACTATACAAAACTAGCAAAACTATATAAAACTATATACAACTATATAAAACTAACAAAACTATATAAAACTATATGACACTATATAAAACTGTATAAAACCATACAAAACTAAGAAAACTATATAAAACTATATAAAACTATATAAGACTATATAAAACTGTCTGAAACTGTATAAAACTATATAAACTATATAAAACTATATAAAACTGTCTGAAACTGTATAAAACTATATAAACTATGTAAAACTATGTAAAACTATATAAAACTATATAACACTATATAAAACTATATAAAGCTACATAAAACTATATGAAACTATATAAAACTATATAAAACTATACAAAACTACCAAAACTATATAAAACTATATACAACTATATAAAACTAACAAAACTATATAAAACTATATGACACTATATAAAACTGTATAAAAGCATACAAAACTAAGAAAACTATATAAAACTATATAAAACTATATAAAACAATATAAAACTATAAAAAACTAACAAAACTATATAAAACTATATAAAACTATATAAAACTATATAAAACTGTCTGAAACTGTATAAAACTATATAAACTATATAAAACTATATAAAACCGTCTGAAACTGTATAAAACTATATAAACTATATAAAACTATATAAAACTATATAAAACTCTATAAAACTATATAAAACTATATAAAACTATGTAAAACTATATAAAACTATATAAAACGATATAACACTATATAAAACTATATAAAGCTATAGAAAACTATTTGAAACTATATAAAACTATATAAAACTATATGAAACTACATAAAACTATATAAAACTATACAAAACTAACAAAACTACATAAAACTGTATACAACTATATAAAACTAACAAAATTATATAAAACTATATGAAACTATATAAAACTATATAAAACTATAAAAAACTAACAAAACTATATAAAACTATATGAAACAATATAAAACTCTATAAAAATATATAAAACTGTATAAAACGAATGAATCTATATAAAACTATATGAAACTCTATAAAACTACATAAAGCTATATAAAACTATACAAAACTAACAAAACCATATAAGACTATATAAAACTATATAAAACTATATAAAACTCTATAAAACTATATAAAACTATATAAAACGAATAAATCTATATACAACGATATGAAACTCTATAAAACTACATAAAACTATATAAAACTATACAAAACTAACAAAACCATATAAAACTATATAAAACTATATAAAACTATATAAAACTATACAAAACTAACAAAACTATATAAAACTATATGAAACTATATAAAACTGTATAAAACCATACAAAACTAACAAAACTATATAAAACTACATAAAACTATATAATACTATAAAAAACTAACAAAACTATATAAAACTATATAAAACTATATAAAACTGTCTGAAACTGTATAAAACTATATAAACTATATAAAACTATATAAACCTATATAAAACTCTATAAAACTATATAAAACTATATAAAACTATATAAAACTATATAACACTATATGAAAATATATAAAACTATATAAAACTATATAAAACTATATAAAACTATATAAAACTATATAAAACTATATAAAACTCTATAAAACTATATAACACTATATGAAACTATATAACACTATATAAAACTATATAAAACTATATGAAACTATATAACACTATATGAAACTATATAACACTATATAAAACTATATAAAACTATATAAAACTATATGAAACTATATAAGACTATATAAAACTATATAAAACTGTATGAAACTATATAAAACTATATACAACTATATAAAACTAACAAAACTATATAAAACTATATGACACTATATAAAACTGTATAAAACCATACAAAACTAACAAAACTATATAAAACTATATAAAACTATATAAAACTATATAAAACTATAAGAAACTATATAAAACTCTATAAAACTATATAAAACTATATAAAACTATATAAAACTATATAACACTATATGAAACTATATAACACTATATAAAACTATATAAAACTATATAAAACTATATGAAACTATATAAAACTATATAAAACTATACAAAACTAGCAAAACTATATAAAACTAAATACAACTATATAAAACTAACAAAACTATATAAAACTATTTGACACTATATAAAACTGTATAAAACCATACAAAACTAACAAAACTATATAAAACTATATTAAACTATATAAAACTGTCTGAAACTGTATAAAACTATATAAACTATATAAAACTATATAAACCTATATAAAAGACTATAAAACTATATAAAACTATATAAAACTATATAAAACTATATAAAATTATATAAAACTATATAAAACTATATAGTACTATATAAAACTATATAAAACTATATAAAACTCTATAAAACTATATAACACTATATGAAACTATATAACACTATATAAAAGTATATAAAACTATATAAAACTATATGAAACTACATAACACTATATGAAACTATGTAACACTATATGAAACTATATAAAACTATATAAAACTATATGAAACTATATAAAACTATATAAAACTATATAAAACTGTATGAAACTATATAAAACTATATACAACTATATAAAACTAACAAAACTATATAAAACTATATGACACTATATAAAACTGTATAAAACCATACAAAACTAACAAAACTATATAAAACTATATAAAACTATATAAAACTATAAGAAACTATATAAAACTATATAAAACTATACAAAACTAACAAAACTATATAAAACTATACAAAACTAACAAAACTATATAAAACGATATGAAACTATATAAAACTATATAAAACTATATGAAACTATATAAAACTATACAAAACTAACAAAACTATATAAAACTATATAAAACTATTTAAACTCTATAAAACTATATAACACTATATAAAATTATATAAAACTATTTAAAACTATATATCTATAGGAAACAATATAAAACTAACAAAACTATATAAAACTATATAAAACTATATAAAACTCTATAAAACTATATAACACCATATGAAACTATATAGAACTATATAAAACTATATAAATCTATATAAAAGTATATAAAACTAACAAAACTATATGAAACTATATAAAACTATATAAAACTATAAAAAACTAACAAAACTATATAAAACTATATAAAACTATATAAAACTATATAAAACTGTCTGAAACTGTAGAAAACTATATAAACTATATAAAACTATATGAACCTATATAAAATTCTATAAAACTATATAAAACTACATAAAACTATATAAAACTATATAAAACTATATAAAACTATATAGTACTATATAAAACTATATAAAACTATATAAAACTTTATAAAACTATATAACACTATATGAAACTATATAACACTATATAAAACTATATAAAACTATATAAAACTATATGAAACTATATAACACTATATGAAACTATATAACACTATATAAAACTATATAAAACTATATAACACCATACAAAACTAACAAAACTATATAAAACTATATAAAACTAACAAGACTACATAAAACTATATAAAACTATATAAAACTCTATAAAACTATATAAAACTATATAAAACGAATAAAACTATATAAAACTATATGAAACTCTATAAAACTATATAAAACTATATAAAACTATATAAAACTATACAAAACTGACAAAACCATATAAAACCATATAAAACTATATAAAACTATATAACACCATACAAAACTAACAAAACTATATAAAAATATATAAAACTATATAAAACTATATGAAACTATATAAAACTATACAAAACTAACGAAACTATATAAAACTATATGAAACTATATAAAACTATATAAAACTATGTAAAACTATGTAAAACTATATAAAACTATATAAAACTATATGAAACTATACAAAACTATATAAAACTATATGAAACTATATAAAACTATATACAACTAACAAAACTATATAAAACTATATGAAACTATATAAAACTATATAAAACTATATGAAACTATATGAAACTATATAAAACTATATAAAACTATACAAAACTAACAAAACTATATAAAACTATATAAAACTATATAAAACTATATAACACCATACAAAACTAACAAAACTATATAAAACTATATAAAACTATATAAAACTATACAAAACTATATAAAACGAATAAAACTATATAAAACTGTATGAAACTCTATAAAACTATATAAAACTATACAAAACTAGCAAAACTATATAAAACTATATACAACTATATAAAACTAACAAAACTATATAAAACTATATGACACTATATAAAACTGTATAAAACCATACAAAACTAACAAAACTATATAAAACTATATAAAACTATATAAAACTATATAAAACTATAAGAAACTATATAAAACTCTATAAAACTATATAAAACTATATAAAACTATATAAAACTATATAACACTATATGAAACTATATAACACTATATAAAACTATATAAAACTATATAAAACTATATGAAACTATATAAAACTATATAAAACTATACAAAACTAGCAAAACTATATAAAACTAAATACAACTATATAAAACTAACAAAACTATATAAAACTATTTGACACTATATAAAACTGTATAAAACCATACAAAACTAACAAAACTATATAAAACTATATTAAACTATATAAAACTGTCTGAAACTGTATAAAACTATATAAACTATATAAAACTATATAAACCTATATAAAAGACTATAAAACTATATAAAACTATATAAAACTATATAAAACTATATAAAATTATATAAAACTATATAAAACTATATAGTACTATATAAAACTATATAAAACTATATAAAACTCTATAAAACTATATAACACTATATGAAACTATATAACACTATATAAAAGTATATAAAACTATATAAAACTATATGAAACTACATAACACTATATGAAACTATGTAACACTATATAAAACTATATAAAACTATATAAAACTATATGAAACTATATAAAACTATATAAAACTATATAAAACTGTATGAAACTATATAAAACTATATACAACTATATAAAACTAACAAAACTATATAAAACTATATGACACTATATAAAACTGTATAAAACCATACAAAACTAACAAAACTATATAAAACTATATAAAACTATATAAAACTATAAGAAACTATATAAAACTATATAAAACTATATAAAACTTTATAAAA
Source organism: Nomia melanderi (assembly GCF_051020985.1). Lineage (NCBI taxonomy): Eukaryota > Metazoa > Arthropoda > Insecta > Hymenoptera > Halictidae > Nomia > Nomia melanderi. The sequence goes on along the minus strand of NW_027475657.1, from coordinate 5,357 downwards.
CTATATAACATTATATAAAATTATATAAAACTATATAAAACTATATAAATCTATATAAAACTATATAAAACTAACAAAACTATTTAAAACTATATAAAACTATATTAAACTATATAAAACGAATAAAACTATATAAAAATATATCAAACTATACAAAACTAACAAAACCATATAAAACTATATAAAACTATATAAAACTATAAAAAACTAACAAAACTATATAAAGCTATATAAAACTATATAAAACTATATAAAACTGTCTGAAACTGTATAAAACTATATAAACTATATAAAACTATATAAAACTGTCTGAAACTGTATAAAACTATATAAACTATATTAAAACTATATAAAACTATATAAAACTCTATAAAACTATATAAAACTATATGAAACTATGTAAAACTATATAAAACTATATAAAACTATATAAAATTATATTAAACTATATAAAACTAACACAACTATATAAAACTATATAAAACTTTATACAACGATATAAAACTAATAAAACTATATAAAACTACATAACACTATATAAAACTATATAAAACTATATAAAACTATATAAAACTATATAAAACTATATAAAACTGTATAAAACTATATAAAACTATATAAAACGAATAAATCTATATAAAACTATATGAAACTCTATGAAACTATATAAAACTATATAAAACTATATAAAACTATACAAAACTAACAAAACTATATAAAACTATATGAAACTATATAAAACTATATAAAACTATGTGAAACTATATAAAACTATATAAAACTATACAAAGCTAACAAAACTATATAAAACTATATAAAACTATATAAAACAATATAAAACTATATAAAACTATACAAAACTAACAAAACTATATAAAACTATATGAAACTCTATAAAACTATATAAAACTATATAAAACTATAGAAAACTGACAAAACCATATAAAACTATATAAAACTATATAAAACTATATAACACCATACAAAACTAACAAAACTATATAAAACTATCTAAAACTATATGAAACTATATAAAACTATATAAAACTATACAAAACTAACAAAACTATATAAAACTATCTAAAACTGTATGAAACTATATAAAACTATATAAAACTATATGAAACTATATAAAACTATACAAAACTAACCAAACTATATAAAACTATATAAAACTATACAAAACTGCACAAAACAAACAAAACTATATAAAACAATATAAAACTAACAAAACTATATAAAACTATATAAAACTCTATAAAACTATATAACACAATATAAAACTATATAAACCTATATAAAACTATATAAATCTATATAAAAGTATATAAAACTAACAAAAGTATATAAAACTATATAAAACTATATAAATCTATATAAAAGTATATAAAACTATATAACACTATATAAAATTATATAAAACTATATAAAACTATATAAATCTATATAAAACTATACAAAACTAACAAAACTATATAAAACTATATAAAACTATACAAAACTGCACAAAACTAACAAAACTATATAAAACTATATAAAACTAACAAAACTATATAAAACTATATGAAACTCTATGAAACTATATAAAACTATATAAAACTATATAAAACTTTATAAAACTATATAACACTATATGAAACTATATAACACTATATAAAACTATATAAAGCTATATAAAACTATATGAAACTATATAAAACTATATAAAACTATATGAAACTATATAAAACTATATAAAACTATACAAAACTAACAAAACTATATAAAACTATATACAACTATATAAAACTAACAAAACTATATAAAACGAATAAAACTATATAAAACTGTATGAAACTCTATAAAACTATATAAAACTATATAAAACTATATGAAACTATATAAAACTATATAAAACTATATAAAACTATATAACACTATATAAAACTATATAAAGCTATATAAAACTATATGAAACTATATAAAACTATATAAAACTATATGAAACTATATAAAACTATATAAAACTATATAAAACTATATGAAACTATATAAAACTATATAAAACTATATAAAACTATATGAAACTATATAAAACTATATACAACTAACAAAACTATATAAAACTATATGAAACTATATAAAACTATATAAAACTGTATGAAACTATATGAAACTATATAAAACTATATAAAACTATACAAAACTAACAAAACTATATAAAACTATATAAAACTATATAAAACTATATAACACCATACAAAACTAACAAAACTATATAAAACTATATAAAACTATATAAAACTATACAAAACTATATAAAACGAATAAAACTATATAAAACTGTATGAAACTCTATAAAACTATATAAAACTATATAAAACTATATGAAACTATACAAAACTATATAAAACTATATGAAACTATATAAAACTATATACAACTAACAAAACTATATAAAACTATATGAAACTATATAAAACTATATAAAACTATATGAAACTATATGAAACTATATAAAACTATATAAAACTATACAAAACTAACAAAACTATATAAAACTATATAAAACTATATAAAACTATATAACACCATACAAAACTAACAAAACTATATAAAACTATATAAAACTATATAAAACTATACAAAACTATATAAAACGAATAAAACTATATAAAACTGTATGAAACTCTATAAAACTATATAAAACTATATAAAACTATATGAAACTATACAAAACTATATAAAACTATATGAAACTATATAAAACTATATAAAACTATACAAAACTAGCAAAACTATATAAAACTATATACAACTATATAAAACTAACAAAACTATATAAAACTATATAAAACTATACAAAACTAGCAAAACTATATAAAACTATATACAACTATATAAAACTAACAAAACTATATAAAACTATATGACACTATATAAAACTGTATAAAACCATACAAAACTAAGAAAACTATATAAAACTATATAAAACTATATAAGACTATATAAAACTGTCTGAAACTGTATAAAACTATATAAACTATATAAAACTATATAAAACTGTCTGAAACTGTATAAAACTATATAAACTATGTAAAACTATGTAAAACTATATAAAACTATATAACACTATATAAAACTATATAAAGCTACATAAAACTATATGAAACTATATAAAACTATATAAAACTATACAAAACTACCAAAACTATATAAAACTATATACAACTATATAAAACTAACAAAACTATATAAAACTATATGACACTATATAAAACTGTATAAAAGCATACAAAACTAAGAAAACTATATAAAACTATATAAAACTATATAAAACAATATAAAACTATAAAAAACTAACAAAACTATATAAAACTATATAAAACTATATAAAACTATATAAAACTGTCTGAAACTGTATAAAACTATATAAACTATATAAAACTATATAAAACCGTCTGAAACTGTATAAAACTATATAAACTATATAAAACTATATAAAACTATATAAAACTCTATAAAACTATATAAAACTATATAAAACTATGTAAAACTATATAAAACTATATAAAACGATATAACACTATATAAAACTATATAAAGCTATAGAAAACTATTTGAAACTATATAAAACTATATAAAACTATATGAAACTACATAAAACTATATAAAACTATACAAAACTAACAAAACTACATAAAACTGTATACAACTATATAAAACTAACAAAATTATATAAAACTATATGAAACTATATAAAACTATATAAAACTATAAAAAACTAACAAAACTATATAAAACTATATGAAACAATATAAAACTCTATAAAAATATATAAAACTGTATAAAACGAATGAATCTATATAAAACTATATGAAACTCTATAAAACTACATAAAGCTATATAAAACTATACAAAACTAACAAAACCATATAAGACTATATAAAACTATATAAAACTATATAAAACTCTATAAAACTATATAAAACTATATAAAACGAATAAATCTATATACAACGATATGAAACTCTATAAAACTACATAAAACTATATAAAACTATACAAAACTAACAAAACCATATAAAACTATATAAAACTATATAAAACTATATAAAACTATACAAAACTAACAAAACTATATAAAACTATATGAAACTATATAAAACTGTATAAAACCATACAAAACTAACAAAACTATATAAAACTACATAAAACTATATAATACTATAAAAAACTAACAAAACTATATAAAACTATATAAAACTATATAAAACTGTCTGAAACTGTATAAAACTATATAAACTATATAAAACTATATAAACCTATATAAAACTCTATAAAACTATATAAAACTATATAAAACTATATAAAACTATATAACACTATATGAAAATATATAAAACTATATAAAACTATATAAAACTATATAAAACTATATAAAACTATATAAAACTATATAAAACTCTATAAAACTATATAACACTATATGAAACTATATAACACTATATAAAACTATATAAAACTATATGAAACTATATAACACTATATGAAACTATATAACACTATATAAAACTATATAAAACTATATAAAACTATATGAAACTATATAAGACTATATAAAACTATATAAAACTGTATGAAACTATATAAAACTATATACAACTATATAAAACTAACAAAACTATATAAAACTATATGACACTATATAAAACTGTATAAAACCATACAAAACTAACAAAACTATATAAAACTATATAAAACTATATAAAACTATATAAAACTATAAGAAACTATATAAAACTCTATAAAACTATATAAAACTATATAAAACTATATAAAACTATATAACACTATATGAAACTATATAACACTATATAAAACTATATAAAACTATATAAAACTATATGAAACTATATAAAACTATATAAAACTATACAAAACTAGCAAAACTATATAAAACTAAATACAACTATATAAAACTAACAAAACTATATAAAACTATTTGACACTATATAAAACTGTATAAAACCATACAAAACTAACAAAACTATATAAAACTATATTAAACTATATAAAACTGTCTGAAACTGTATAAAACTATATAAACTATATAAAACTATATAAACCTATATAAAAGACTATAAAACTATATAAAACTATATAAAACTATATAAAACTATATAAAATTATATAAAACTATATAAAACTATATAGTACTATATAAAACTATATAAAACTATATAAAACTCTATAAAACTATATAACACTATATGAAACTATATAACACTATATAAAAGTATATAAAACTATATAAAACTATATGAAACTACATAACACTATATGAAACTATGTAACACTATATGAAACTATATAAA
>NW_027475656.1:0-36340 GCF_051020985.1 Nomia melanderi | reverse complement strand
AAACTATATAAAACTATATAAAACTATATAAAACTAATAAAACTATATAAAACTATAGAAAACAATATAAAACCATATAAAACTAAAAAAACTATATAAAACTATATAAAACTATGTAAAACTATACAAAACTATATAAAATTATATAAAACTATATAAAACTAATAAAACCATATAATACTATATAAAACTATATAAAACTATATCAAACTATATAAAACTATATAAAACTAACAAACTATATAAAACTCTATAAAACCGTAAAATATAAAACTATATAAAACTATATAAAACTATATAAAACTATATAAAACTATATAAAAATATATAAAACTATATAAAACTATATAAAACTATATAAAACTAATAAAACTATATAAAACTATATAGTACTATATAAGACTATATAAAAATATATAAAACTAACAAAACTATATAAAACTATATAAAACTCTGTAAAACTATATAAAACTATATAAAACTAATAAAACTATATAAATCTATATAAAACTATATAGTACTATATAAAACTATATAAAACTATATAAAACTAATAAAACCATATAAAACTATATAAAACTATATAAAACTATATAAAACTATATAAAACTATATAAAACTATAAAAAACTATATAAAACTATATAAAACTATATAAAACTATATAAAACTATATAAAACTATATAAAACTAATAAAACTATATAAAACTATGTAGTACTATATAAAACTATATAAAACTAATAACACCATATAAAACTATATAAAACTATATAAAACTATATAAAACTAACAAAACTATATAAAACTATATAATTCTATATAAAACTATATAAAACTATATAAAACTGTATAAAACTATATAAAACTATATAAAAATAATAAAACGATATAAAACTATATAAAACAATATAAAACCATATAAAACTAAAAAAACTATATAAAACTATATAAAACAATATAAAACTATATAAAACAATATAAAACTATATAGTACTATATAAGACTATATAAAAATATATAAAACTAACAAAACTATATAAAACTATATAAAACTAACAAAACTATATAAAACTATATAAAACTAACAAAACTATATAAAACTATATAGTACTGTATAAAACTATATAAAACTATATAAAACTATATAGTACTATATAAGACTATATAAAAATATATAAAACTAACAAAACTATATAAAACTATATAAAACTCTATAAAACTATATAAAACTATATAAAACTATATAAAACTATATAAAACTAACAAAACTATATAAAACTATATAATTCTATATAAAACTATATAAAACTATATAAAACTGTATAAAACTATATAAAACTATATAAAAATAATAAAACGATATAAAACTATATAAAACAATATAAAACCATATAAAACTAAAAAAACTATATAAAACTATATAAAACAATATAAAACTATATAAAACAATATAAAACTATATAGTACTATATAAGACTATATAAAAATATATAAAACTAACAAAACTATATAAAACAATATAAAACTAACAAAACTATATAAAACTATATAAAACTAACAAAACTATATAAAACTATATAGTACTGTATAAAACTATATAAAACTATATAAAACTATATAGTACTATATAAGACTATATAAAAATATATAAAACTAACAAAACTATATAAAACTATATAAAACTCTATAAAACTATATAAAACTATATAAAACTATATAAAACTAATAACACCATATAAAACCATATAAAACTATATAAAACTATATAAAACTAACAAAACTATATAAAACTATATAATTCAATATAAAACTATATTAAACTATATAAAACTGTATAAAACTATATAAAACTATATAAAACTAATAAGACTATATAAAACTATATAGTACTTTATAAAACTATATAAAACTATATAAAACTATATAAAACTGTATAAAACTATATAAAACTATATAAAACTAATAAGACTATATAAAACTATATAGTACTATATAAAACTATATAAAACTATATAAAACTATATAAAACTATATAAAACTATATAAAACTATATAAAACTATATAGTACTGTATAAAACTATATAAAACTATATAAAACTAACAGAACTATATAAAACTATATAAAACTATATAAAACTATATAAAACTATATAAAACTATATAAAACTATATAAAACTAATAAAACTATATAAAACTATATAGTACTATATAAGACTATATAAAAATATATAAAACTAACAAAACTATATAAAACTATATAAAACTCTGTAAAACTATATAAAACTATATAAAACTAATAAAACTATATAAAACTATATAAAACTATATAGTACTATATAAAACTATATAAAACTATATAAAACTAATAAAACCATATAAAACTATATAAAACTATATAAAACTATATAAAACTATATAAAACTATATAAAACTATAAAAAACTATATAAAACTATATAAAACTATATAAAACTATATAAAACTATATAAAACTATATAAAACTATATAAAACTAATAAAACTATATAAAACTATGTAGTACTATATAAAACTATATAAAACTAATAACACACTATAAAACTATATAAAACTATATAAAACTATATAAAACTAACAAAACTATATAAAACTATATAATTCTATATAAAACTATATAAAACTATATAAAACTGTATAAAACTATATAAAACTATATAAAAATAATAAAACGATATAAAACTATATAAAACAATATAAAACCATATAAAACTAAAAAAACTATATAAAACTATATAAAACAATATAAAACTATATAAAACAATATAAAACTATATAAAACTATATAAAACTATATAAAACTATATAAAACTCTATAAAACTGTATAAAACTAAATAAAACTAATGAAACTATATAAAACTATATAAAACTAACAAAACTATATAAAACTCTATGAAACCATATAAAACTATATAAAACTATATAGTACTATATAAAACTATATAAAACTATATAAAACTAACAGACCTATATAAAACTATATAAAACTATATAAAACTATATAAAACTATATAAAACTATATAAAACTATATAAAACTATATAAAACTATATAATACTATATAAGACTATATAAAACTATATAAAACTAACAAAACAATATAAAACTATATAAAACTATATAAAACTATATAAAACTATATAAAACTCTATAAAACTGTATAAAACTAAATAAAACTAATGAAACTATATAAAACTATATAGTACTATATAAAACTATATAAAACTATACAAAACTATATAAAACTATATAAAACTATATAAAACTGTATAAATCTAACAAAACTATATAAAACTATATAAAACTATGTAAAACTATACAAAACTATATAAAATTATATGAAACTATATAAAACTAATAAAACCATATAAAACTATATAAAACTATATAAAACTATATCAAACTATATAAAACTATATAAAACTATATAGTACTATATAAAACTATATAAAACTATATAAAACTATATAAAACTAATAAAACTATATAAAACTATGTAGTACTATATAAAACTATATAAAACTATATAAAACTAATAACACCATATAAAACCATATAAAACTATGTAAAACTATATAAAACTAACAAAACTATATAAAACTATATAATTCAATATAAAACTATATAAAACTATATAAAACTGTATAAAACTATATAAAACTATATAAAACTAATAAGACTATATAAAACTATATAGTACTATATAAAACTATATAAAACTATATAAAACTATATAAAACTGTATAAAACTATATAAAACTATATAAAACTAATAAGACTATATAAAACTATATAGTACTATATAAAACTATATAAAACTATATAAAACTATATAAAACTAACAAAACTATATAAAACTATATAAATCTAACAAAACTATATAAAACTATATAAAACTATGTAAAACTATACAAATCTATATAAAACTATATAAAACTATATAAAACTAATAAAACTATATAAAACTATATAGTACTATATAAAACCATATAAAACTATATAAAACTATATAAAACTATATAAAACTATATAAAACTATATAAAACTATATAGTACTGTATAAAACTATATAAAACTATATAAAACAAACTGAACTATATAAAACTATATAAAACTATATAAAACTATATAAAACTATATAAAACTAATAAAACCATATAAAACTATATAAAACTATATAGTACGATATAAAACTATATAGAACTAACAAAACTATATAAAACTATATAGTACTATATAAAACGATATAAAACTATATAAAACTATATAGTACTATATAAGACTATATGAAAATATATAAAACAACAAAACTATATAAAACTATATAAAACTCTGTAAAACTATATAAAACTATATAAAACTAATAAAACTATATAAAACTATATAAAACTATATAGTACTATATAAAACTATATAAAACTATATAAAACTAATAAAACCATATAAAACTATATAAAACTATATAAAACTATATGAAACTATATAAAACTATATAAAACTATATAAAACTATAAAAAAACTATATAAAACTATATAAAACTATGTAAAACTATATAAAACTATATAAAACTATATAAAAACTATATAAAACTAATAAAACTATATAAAACTATGTAGTACTATATAAAACTATATAAAACTAATAACACCATATAAAACTATATAAAACTATATAAAACTATATAAAACTAACAAAACTATATAAAACTATATAAAACTAATAAATCTATATAAAACTATATAAAACTATATAAAACTATATAAAACAATATAAAACTATATAAAACTATATAAAACTATATAAAACTATATAAAAACTATATAAAACTATATAAAACTATTTAGTACTATATAAAACTATATAAAACTATATAAAACTATATAGTACTATATAAAACTATATAACACTAACAAAACTATACAAATCTATATAAAACTATATAAAACTATATAAAACTAATAAAACTATATAAAACTATATAAAACTAATAAATCTATATAAAACTATATAAAACTATATAAAACTATATAAAACTATATACAGCTATATAAAACTATATCAAACTATGTAAAACTATATAAATCCATATAAAACTATATAAAACTATATAAAACTATATGAAACTATATAAAACTATATAAAACTATATAAAACTATATAAAGCTATCTAAAGCTATATAATACTATATAAAACTAAGAAAATTATATAAAACTAATGAAACTATATAAATCTATATAAACCTATAGAAAACTATATAAAACTATATAAAACTATATAAAATTATATAAATCTAACAAAACTATATAAAACTATATAAAACTATGTAAAACTATACAAATCTATATAAAACTATATAAAACTATATAAAACTAATAAAACTATATAAAACTATATAGTACTATATAAAACCATATAAAACTATATAAAACTATATAAAACTATATAAAACTATATAAAACTATATAAAACTATATAGTACTGTATAAAACTATATAAAACTATATAAAACAAACAGAACTATATAAAACTATATAAAACTATATAAAACTATATAAAACTATATAAAACTAATAAAACCATATAAAACTATATAAAACTATATAGTACGATATAAAACTATATAGAACTAACAAAACTATATAAAACTATATAGTACTATATAAAACGATATAAAACTATATAAAACTATATAGTACTATATAAGACTATATGAAAATATATAAAACAACAAAACTATATAAAACTATATAAAACTCTGTAAAACTATATAAAACTATATAAAACTAATAAAACTATATAAAACTATATAAAACTATATAGTACTATATAAAACTATATAAAACTATATAAAACTAATAAAACCATATAAAACTATATAAAACTATATAAAACTATATGAAACTATATAAAACTATATAAAACTATATAAAACTATAAAAAACTATATAAAACTATATAAAACTATGTAAAACTATATAAAACTATATAAAACTATATAAAACTATATAAAACTAATAAAACTATATAAAACTATGTAGTACTATATAAAACTATATAAAACTAATAACACCATATAAAACTATATAAAACTATATAAAACTATATAAAACTAACAAAACTATATAAAACTATATAAAACTAATAAATCTATATAAAACTATATAAAACTATATAAAACTATATAAAACAATATAAAACTATATAAAACTATATAAAACTATATAAAACTATATAAAACTATATAAAACTATATAAAACTATTTAGTACTATATAAAACTATATAAAACTATATAAAACTATATAGTACTATATAAAACTATATAACACTAACAAAACTATACAAATTCTATATAAAACTATATAAAACTATATAAAACTAATAAAACTATATAAAACTATATAAAACTAATAAATCTATATAAAACTATATAAAACTATATAAAACTATATAAAACTATATACAGCTATATAAAACTATATCAAACTATGTAAAACTATATAAATCCATATAAAACTATATAAAACTATATAAAACTATATGAAACTATATAAAACTATATAAAACTATATAAAACTATATAAAGCTATCTAAAGCTATATAATACTATATAAAACTAAGAAAATTATATAAAACTAATGAAACTATATAAATCTATATAAACCTATAGAAAACTATATAAAACCATATAAAACTATATAAAATTATATAAAACTAATAAAACTATATAAAACTATATAAAACCTATAAATCTATATAAAACTATATAAAACTATATAAAACTATATAAAACTATATACAGCTATATAAAACTATATCAAACTATGCAAAACTATATAAATCCATATAAAACTATATAAAACTATATAAAACTATATAAAACGATATAAAACTATATAAAACTATATAAAGCTATCTAAAACTATATAATACTATATAAAACTAAGAAAACTATATAAAACTAATAAAACTATATAAATCTATATAAAACTATATAAAAGTATATAAAACTATATAAAATTATATACAACTATATAAAATAATATAAAATTATATAAAACTAATAAACTATATAAAACTATATAAAACTATATAAAACTATATAAAACTATATAAAACTATATAAAACTATAAAACTATAAAACTATAAAACTATATAAACTAATAAATCTATATAAAACTATATAAAACTATATAAAACTATATAAAACTATATACAGCTATATAAAACTATATAAAACTATGTAAAACTATATAAATCCATATAAAACTATATAAAACTATATAAAACTATATAAAACTATATAAAATTATACAAAACTAATAAAACTATATAAAACTATATAAAACTATAAAAAACTATATAAAACTAATAAAACTATATAAAACTATATAAAACTAATAAATCTATATAAAACTATATAAAACTATATAAAACTATGTAAAACTATGTAAAACTATATAAGACTATATAAACTAATTAAACTATATAAGTATCTAAAACTATATAAAACTATATAAAACTATATAAAACTATATACAGCTATATAAAACTATATAAAACTATGTAAAACTATATAAATCCATATAAAACTATATAAAACTATATAAAACTATATAAAACTATATAAAATTATACAAAACTAATAAAACTATATAAAACTATATAAAACTATATAAAACTATATAAAACTATAGAAAACTAATAAAACTATATGAAACTATATAAAACTAATAAATCTATATAAAACTATATAAAACTATATAAAACTATGTAAAACTATGTAAAACTATATAAGACTATATAAAACTAATTAAACTATATAAAACTATCTAAAACTATATAAAACTATATAAAACTATATAAAACTATATACAGCTATATAAAACTATATAAAACTATGTAAAACTATATAAATCCATATAAAACTATATAAAACTATATAAAACTATATAAAACTATATAAAAACTATATAAAGCTATCTAAAACTATATAATACTATATAAAACTAAGAAACCTATATAAAACTAATAAAACTATATAAATCTATATAAAACTATATAAAACTATATAAAACTATATAAAACTAATAAAACTATATAAAACTATATAAAACTAATAAATCTATATAAAACTATATAAACTATATAAAACTATATAAAACTATATACAGCTATATAAAACTATATAAAACCATGTAAAACTATTTAAATCCATATAAAACTATATAAAACTATATAAAACTATATAAAACTATATAAAACTATATAAAACTATATAAACCTATATAAAACCATAGAAAACTATATAAAACTAGTAAAACTAATAAAACTAATAAAACTATATAAAACTATATAAAACTATATAAAACTATATAAAACTATATAAAATTATATAAAACTATATAAAACTATATAAAACTAATAAATCTATATAAAACTATATAAAACTATATAAAACTATATAATACTATATAAATCTAAGAAAACTATATAAAACTAATAAAACTATATAAATCTATATAAAACTATATAAAACTATATAAAACTATATAAAACTAATAAAACTATATAAAACTATATAAAACTATATAAAACTATATAAAGCTATATAAAACTATATAAAGCTATATAAAACTATATAAAACTATATGAAACTATATGAAAATATATAGAACTATATAAAACTATGTAAAACGATATAAAACTATATTAAACTATATAAAACTATATAAAACTATATAAAACTATATAAAGCTATATAAAACTATATAAAGCTATATAAAACTATATAAAACTATATGAAACTATATGAAAATATATAGAACTATATAAAACTATGTAAAACGATATAAAACTATATAAAACTATATAAAACTATATAAAACTATATAAAACTAATAAAACTATATAAAGCTATATAAAACTATATAAAGCTATATAAAACTATATAAAACTATATGAAACTATATGAAAATATATAGAACTATATAAAACTATATAAAACGATATAAAACTATATAAAACTATATAAAACTATATAAAACTATATAAAACTATATAAAACTATATGAAACTATATAAAGCTATCTAAAACTATATAATACTATATAAAACTAAGAAAACTATATAAAACTAATAAACTATATAAAATTATATAAAACTGATAAAACTATATAAAATTATATAAAACTATATATAACTATATAAAAGTATATAGAACTATATAAAACTATGTAAAACTATATAAAACTATATAAAACTATATAAAACTAATAAAACTATATAAAACTACATAAAACTATATAAAACTATATAAAACTATATAAAACTATATAAAACTATATAAAACTATATAAAACTATATAAAATTATATAAAACTAATAAAACTTTATAAAACTATATAAAACTATATAAAACTATATAAAACTATATAAAACTATATAAAACTATATAAAACTATATAAAACTATATACAGCTATATAAAACTATATAAAACTATGTAAAACTATATAAATCCATATAAAACTATATAAAACTATATAAAACTATATAAAACTATATAAAACTATATAAAGCTATATAAAACTATATAAAACCATATAAAACTTTATAAAACTAATAAAACTATATAAAAATATATAAAACTATATAAAACTATATAAAACTATATAAAACTAATAAAACTATATAAAACTACATAAAATTATATAAAATTATATAAGACCATATGGAACTATGTAAAACTATATAAAGCTATATAATACTATATAATGCTATATAAAATTATATAAAACTATATAAAACTATATAAAACTATATAAAACTATATAAAACTATATAAAACTATATAAAACTAATAAAACTATATAAAACTATATAAAACTAATAAATCTATATAAAACTATATAAAACTATATAAAACTATATAAAACTATATACAGCTATATAAAACTATGTAAAACTATATAAATCCATATAAAACTATATAAAACTATATAAAACTATATAAAACTATATAAAATTATACAAAACTAATAAAACTATATAAAACTATATAAAACTATAAAAAACTATATAAAACTAATAAAACTATATAAAACTATATAAAACTAATAAATCTATATAAAACTATATAAAACTATATAAAACTATGTAAAAACTATGTAAAACTATATAAGACTATATAAAACTAATTAAACTATATAAGTATCTAAAAACTATATAAAACTATATAAAACTATATAAAACTATATACAGCTATATAAAACTATATAAAACTATGTAAAACTATATAAATCCATATAAAACTATATAAAACTATATAAAACCTATATAAAACTATATAAAATTATACAAAACTAATAAAACTATATAAAACTATATAAAACTATATAAAACTATATAAAACTAATAAAACTATATGAAACTATATAAAACTAATAAATCTATATAAAACTATATAAAACTATATAAAACTATGTAAAACTATGTAAAACTATATAAGACTATATAAAACTAATTTAACTATATAAAACTATCTAAAACTATATAAAACTATATAAAACTATATAAAACTATATACAGCTATATAAAACTATATAAAACTATGTAAAACTATATAAATCCATATAAAACTATATAAAACTATATAAAACTATATAAAACTATATAAAACTATATAAAGCTATCTAAAACTATATAATACTATATAAAACTAAGAAACCTATATAAAACTAATAAAACTATATAAATCTATATAAAACTATATAAAACTATATAAAACTATATAAAACTAATAAAACTATATAAAACTATATAAAACTAATAAATCTATATAAAACTATATAAAACTATATAAAACTATATAAAACTATATACAGCTATATAAAACTATATAAAACCATGTAAAACTATTTAAATCCATATAAAACTATATAAAACTATATAAAACTATATAAAACTATATAAAACTATATAAAACTATATAAACCTATATAAAACCATAGAAAACTATATAAAACTAGTAAAACTAATAAAACTAATAAAACTATATAAAACTATATAAAACTATATAAAACTATATAAAACTATATAAAATTATATAAAACTATATAAAAACTATATAAAACTAATAAATCTATATAAAACTATATAAAACTATATAAAACTATATAATACTATATAAATCTAAGAAAACTATATAAAACTAATAAAACTATATAAATCTATATAAAACTATATAAAACTATATAAAACTATATAAAACTAATAAAACTATATAAAACTATATAAAACTATATAAAACTATATAAAGCTATATAAAACTGTATAAAGCTATAATAAACTATATAAAACTATTTGAAACTATATGAAAATATATAGAACTATATAAAACTATGTAAAACGATATAAAACTATATTAAACTATATAAAACTATATAAAACTATATAAAACTATATAAAGCTATATAAAACTATATAAAGCTATATAAAACTATATAAAACTATATGAAACTATATGAAAATATATAGAACTATATAAAACTATGTAAAACGATATAAAACTATATAAAACTATATAAAACTATATAAAACTATATAAAACTAATAAAACTATATAAAGCTATATAAAACTATATAAAGCTATATAAAACTATATAAAACTATATGAAACTATATGAAAATATATAGAACTATATAAAACTATATAAAACGATATAAAACTATATAAAACTATATAAAACTATATAAAACTATATGAAACTATATAAAGCTATCTAAAACTATATAATACTATATAAAACTAAGAAAACTATATAAAACTAATAAAACTATATAAAATTATATAAAACTGATAAAACTATATAAAATTATATAAAACTATATATAACTATATAAAAGTATATAGAACTATATAAAACTATGTAAAACTATATAAAACTATATAAAACTATATAAAACTAATAAAACTATATAAAACTACATAAAACTATATAAAACTATATAAAACTATATAAAACTATATAAAACTATATAAAACTATATAAAACTATATAAAACTATATAAAATTATATAAAACTAATAAAACTTTATAAAACTATATAAAACTATATAAAACTATATAAAACTATATAAAACTATATAAAACTATATAAAACTATATAAAACTATATACAGCTATATAAAACTATATAAAACTATGTAAAACTATATAAATCCATATAAAACTATATAAAACTATATAAAACTATATAAAACTATATAAAACTATATAAAGCTATATAAAACTATATAAAACCATATAAAACTTTATAAAACTAATAAAACTATATAAAAATATACAAAACTATATAAAACTATATAAAACTATATAAAACTAATAAAACTATATAAAACTACATAAAATTATATAAAATTATATAAGACCATATGGAACTATGTAAAACTATATAAAGCTATATAATACTATATAATGCTATATAAAATTATATAAAACTATATAAAACTATATAAAACTATATAAAACTATATAAAACTATATAAAACTATATAAAACTAATAAAACTATATAAAACTATATAAAACTAATAAATCTATATAAAACTATATAAAACTATATAAAACTATATAAAACTATATACAGCTATATAAAACTATGTAAAACTATATAAATCCATATAAAACTATATAAAACTATATAAAACTATATAAAACTATATAAAATTATACAAAACTAATAAAACTATATAAAACTATATAAAACTATAAAAAACTATATAAAACTAATAAAACTATATAAAACTATATAAAACTAATAAATCTATATAAAACTATATAAAACTATATAAAACTATGTAAAACTATGTAAAACTATATAAGACTATATAAAACTAATTAAACTATATAAGTATCTAAAACTATATAAAACTATATAAAACTATATAAAACTATATACAGCTATATAAAACTATATAAAACTATGTAAAACTATATAAATCCATATAAAACTATATAAAACTATATAAAACTATATAAAACTATATAAAATTATACAAAACTAATAAAACTATATAAAACTATATAAAACTATATAAAACTATATAAAACTAATAAAACTATATGAAACTATATAAAACTAATAAATCTATATAAAACTATATAAAACTATATAAAACTATGTAAAACTATGTAAAACTATATAAGACTATATAAAACTAATTAAACTATATAAAACTATCTAAAACTATATAAAACTATATAAAACTATATAAAACTATATACAGCTATATAAAACTATATAAAACTATGTAAAACTATATAAATCCATATAAAACTATATAAAACTATATAAAACTATATAAAACTATATAAAACTATATAAAGCTATCTAAAACTATATAATACTATATAAAACTAAGAAACCTATATAAAACTAATAAAACTATATAAATCTATATAAAACTATATAAAACTATATAAAACTATATAAAACTAATAAAACTATATAAAACTATATAAAACTAATAAATCTATATAAAACTATATAAAACTATATAAAACTATATAAAACTATATACAGCTATATAAAACTATATAAAACCATGTAAAACTATTTAAATCCATATAAAACTATATAAAACTATATAAAACTATATAAAACTATATAAAACTATATAAAACTATATAAACCTATATAAAACCATAGAAAACTATATAAAACTAGTAAAACTAATAAAACTAATAAAACTATATAAAACTATATAAAACTATATAAAACTATATAAAACTATATAAAATTATATAAAACTATATAAAACTATATAAAACTAATAAATCTATATAAAACTATATAAAACTATATAAAACTATATAATACTATATAAATCTAAGAAAACTATATAAAACTAATAAAACTATATAAATCTATATAAAACTATATAAAACTATATAAAACTATATAAAACTAATAAAACTATATAAAACTATATAAAACTATATAAAACTATATAAAACTATATAAAGCTATATAAAACTGTATAAAGCTATATAAAACTATATAAAACTATTTGAAACTATATGAAAATATATAGAACTATATAAAACTATGTAAAACGATATAAAACTATATTAAACTATATAAAACTATATAAAACTATATAAAACTATATAAAGCTATATAAAACTATATAAAGCTATATAAAACTATATAAAACTATATGAAACTATATGAAAATATATAGAACTATATAAAACTATGTAAAACGATATAAAACTATATAAAACTATATAAAACTATATAAAACTATATAAAACTAATAAAACTATATAAAGCTATATAAAACTATATAAAGCTATATAAAACTATATAAAACTATATGAAACTATATGAAAATATATAGAACTATATAAAACTATATAAAACGATATAAAACTATATAAAACTATAAAAACTATATAAAACTATATGAAACTATATAAAGCTATCTAAAACTATATAATACTATATAAAACTAAGAAAACTATATAAAACTAATAAAACTATATAAAATTATATAAAACTGATAAAACTATATAAAATTATATAAAACTATATATAACTATATAAAAGTATATAGAACTATATAAAACTATATAAAACTATATAAAACTATATAAAACTATATAAAATTATATAAAACTAATAAAACTTTATAAAACTATATAAAACTATATAAAACTATATAAAACTAATAAAACTATATAAAACTACATAAAACTATATAAAACTATATAAAACTATATAAAACTATATAAAACTATATAAAACTATATAAAACTATATAAAATTATATAAAACTAATAAAACTTTATAAAACTATATAAAACTATATAAAACTATATAAAACTATATAAAACTATATAAAACTATATAAAACTATATAAAACTATATACAGCTATATAAAACTATATAAAACTATGTAAAACTATATAAATCCATATAAAACTATATAAAACTATATAAAACTATATAAAACTATATAAAACTATATAAAGCTATATAAAACTATATAAAACCATATAAAACTTTATAAAACTAATAAAACTATATAAAAATATATAAAACTATATAAAACTATATAAAACTATATAAAACTAATAAAACTATATAAAACTACATAAAATTATATAAAATTATATAAGACCATATGGAACTATGTAAAACTATATAAAGCTATATAATACTATATAATGCTATATAAAATTATATAAAACTATATAAAACTATATAAAACTATATAAAACTATATGAAACTAATAAAACTATATAAAACTATATAAAACTAATAAATCTATATAAAACTATATAAATCCATATAAAACTATATAAAACTATATAAAACTATATAAAACTATATAAAATATACAAAACTAATAAAACTATATAAAACTATATAAAACTATATAAAACTATATAAAACTATATAAAACTAATAAAACTATATGAAACTATATAAAACTAATAAATCTATATAAAACTATATAAAACTATATAAAACTATGTAAAACTATGTAAAACTATATAAGACTATATAAAACTAATTAAACTATATAAAACTATCTAAAACTATATAAAACTATATAAAACTATATAAAACTATATACAGCTATATAAAACTATATAAAACTATGTAAAACTATATAAATCCATATAAAACTATATAAAACTATATAAAACTATATAAAACTATATAAAACTATATAAAGCTATCTAAAACTATATAATACTATATAAAACTAAGAAACCTATATAAAACTAATAAAACTATATAAATCTATATAAAACTATATAAAACTATATAAAACTATATAAAACTATATAAAACTAATAAAACTATATAAAACTATATAAAACTAATAAATCTATATAAAACTATATAAAACTATATAAAACTATATAAAACTATATACAGCTATATAAAACTATATAAAACCATGTAAAACTATTTAAATCCATATAAAACTATATAAAACTATATAAAACTATATAAAACTATATAAAACTATATAAAACTATATAAAACTGTATAAAACTATATGAAACTATATAAAGCTATCTAAAACTATATAATACTATATAAAACTAAGAAAACTATATAAAACTAATAAAACTATATAACGCAATATAAAACTATATAAAGCTATATAAAACTATATAAAACTATATGAAACTATATGAAAATATATAGAACTATATAAAACTATATAAAACGATATAAAACTATATAAAACTATATAAAACTATATAAAACTATATAAAACTATATAAAACTATATGAAACTATATAAAGCTATCTAAAACTATATAATACTATATAAAACTAAGAAAACTATATAAAACTAATAAAACTATATAAAATTATATAAAACTGATAAAACTATATAAAATTATATAAAACTATATATAACTATATAAAAGTATATAAAACTATATAAAACTATGTAAAACTATATAAAACTATATAAAACTATATAAAACTAATAAAACTATATAAAACTACATAAAACTATATAAAACTATATAAAACTATATAAAACTATATAAAACTATATAAAACTATATAAAACTATATAAAACTATATAAAATTATATAAAACTAATAAAACTTTATAAAACTATATAAAACTATATAAAACTATATAAAACTATATAAAACTATATAAAACTATATAAAACTATATAAAACTATATACAGCTATATAAAACTATATAAAACTATGTAAAACTATATAAATCCATATAAAACTATATAAAACTATATAAAACTATATAAAACTATATAAAACTATATAAAATTATACAAAACTAATAAAACTATATAAAACTATATAAAACTATATAAAACTATATAAAACTATATAAAACTAATAAAAATATATGAAACTATATAAAACTAATAAATCTATATAAAACTATATAAAACTATATAAAGCTATGTAAAACTATGTAAAACTATATAAGACTATATAAAACTAATTAAACTATATAAAACTATCTAAAACTATATAAAACTATATAAAACTATATAAAACTATATACAGCTATATAAAACTATATAAAACTATGTAAAACTATATAAATCCATATAAAACTATATAAAACTATATAAAACTATATAAAACTATATAAAACTATATAAAGCTATCTAAAACTATATAATACTATATAAAACTAAGAAACCTATATAAAACTAATAAAACTATATAAATCTATATAAAACTATATAAAACTATATAAAACTATATAAAACTAATAAAACTATATAAAACTATATAAAACTAATAAATCTATATAAAACTATATAAAACTATATAAAACTATATAAAACTATATACAGCTATATAAAACTATATAAAACCATGTAAAACTATTTAAATCCATATAAAACTATATAAAACTATATAAAACTATATAAAACTATATAAAACTATATAAAACTATATAAAACTATATAAAACTGTATAAAACTATATGAAACTATATAAAGCTATCTAAAACTATATAATACTATATAAAACTAAGAAAACTATATAAAACTAATAAAACTATATAACGCAATATAAAACTATATAAAGCTATATAAAACTATATAAAACTATATGAAACTATATGAAAATATATAGAACTATATAAAACTATATAAAACGATATAAAACTATATAAAACTATATAAAACTATATAAAACTATATAAAACTATATAAAACTATATGAAACTATATAAAGCTATCTAAAACTATATAATACTATATAAAACTAAGAAAACTATATAAAACTAATAAAACTATATAAAATTATATAAAACTGATAAAACTATATAAAATTATATAAAACTATATATAACTATATAAAAGTATATAAAACTATATAAAACTATGTAAAACTATATAAAACTATATAAAACTATATAAAACTAATAAAACTATATAAAACTACATAAAACTATATAAAACTATATAAAACTATATAAAACTATATAAAACTATATAAAACTATATAAAACTATATAAAATTATATAAAACTAATAAAACTTTATAAAACTATATAAAACTATATAAAACTATATAAAACTATATAAAACTATATAAAACTATATAAAACTATATAAAACTATATACAGCTATATAAAACTATATAAAACTATGTAAAACTATATAAATCCATATAAAACTATATAAAACTATATAAAACTATATAAAACTATATAAAGCTATATAAAACTATATAAAACCATATAAAACTTTATAAAACTAATAAAACTATATAAAACTATATAAAACTATATAAAACTATATAAAACTATATAAAACTAATAAAACTATATAAAACTACATAAAATTATATAAAATTATATAAGACCATATGGAACTATGTAAAACTATATAAAGCTATATAATACTATATAATGCAATATAAAATTATATAAAACTATATAAAACTATATAAAACTATATAAAACTATATGAAATTAATAAAACTATATAAAACTATATAAAACTAATAAATCTATATAAAACTATATAAATCCATATAAAACTATATAAAACTATATAAAACTATATAAAACTATATAAAATTATACTAATAAAACTATATAAAACTATATAAAACTATATAAAACTATATAAAACTATATAAAACTATATAAAACTAATCAAACTATATGAAACTATATAAAACTAATAAATCTATATAAAACTATATAAAACTATATAAAACTATGTAAAACTATGTAAAACTATATAAGACTAAAAAAACTAATTAAACTATATAAAACTATCTAAAACTATATAAAACTATATAAAACTATATAAAACTATATACAGCTATATAAAACTATATAAAACTATGTAAAACTATATAAATCCATATAAAACTATATAAAACTATATAAAACTATATAAAACTATATAAAACTATATAAAGCAATCTAAAACTATATAATACTATATAAAACTAAGAAACCTATATAAAACTAATAAAACTATATAAATCTATATAAAACTATATAAAACTATATAAAACTATATAAAACTAATAAGAACTATATAAAACTATATAAAACATAATAAATCTATATAAAACTATATAAAACTATATAAAACTATATAAAACTATATACAGCTATATAAAACTATATAAAACCATGTAAAACCTATTTAAATCCATATAAAACCTATATAAAACTATATAAAACTATATAAACTATATAAAAACTATATAAAACTATATAAAACTGTATAAAACTATATGAAACTATATAAAGCTATCTAAAACTATATAATACTATATAAAACTAAGAAAACTATATAAAACTAATAAAACTATATAATGCAATATAAAACTATATAAGCTATATAAAACTATATAAACACTATATGAACTATATGAAAATATATAGAACTATATAAAACTATATAAAACGATATAAAACTATATAAAACTATATAAAACTATATAAAACTATATAAAACTATATAAAACTATATGAAACTATATTAAGCTATCTAAAACTATATAATACTATATAAAACTAAGAAAACTATATAAAACTAATAAAACTATATAAAATTATATAAAACTGATAATACTATATAAAATTATATAAAAACTATATATAACATATAAAAGTAATATAAAACTATATAAAACTATGTAAACACTATATTAAAACTATATAAAACTATATAAAACTAATAAACTATATAAAACTACATAAAACTATATAAAAACTATATAAAACTATATAAAACTATATAAAACTATATAAAACTATATAAAACTATATAAAATTATATAAACTAATAAAACTTTAAAAAACTATATAAAACTATATAAAACTATATAAAATTATATAAAACTATATAAAACTATATAAAACTATATAAAACTATATACAGCTATATAAAACTATATAAAACTATGTAAAACTATATAAATCCATATAAAACTATATAAAACTATATAAAACTATATAAAACTATATAAAACTATATAAAGCTATATAAAACTATATAAAACCATATAAAACTTTATAAAACTAATAAAACTATATAAACTATATAAAACTATATAAAACTATATAAAACTATATAAAACTAATAAAACTATATAAAACTACATAAAATTATATAAAATTATATAAGACCATATGGAAATATGTAAATACTATATAAAGCTATATAATACTATATAATGCTATATAAAATTATATAAAACTAATAAAACTATATAAAACTATATAAAACTAATAAAACTATATAAAACTATATAAAACTAATAAATCTATATAAAACTATATAAAACTATATAAAACTATATAAAACAATATACAGCTATATAAAACTATATCAAACTATGTAAAACTATATAAAACTATATAAAACTATATAAAACTATATAAAACTATATAAAACTATATAAAACTAATACTAAAACTAATAAAACTATATAAAACTATATAAAACTAATAAATCTATATAAAACTATATAAAACTATATAAAACTATATAAAAACTACTATAAAACTATATAAAACTATATACAGCTATATAAAACTATATCAAACTATGTAAAACTATATAAATCCATATAAAACTATATAAAACTATATAAAACTATATAAAACTATATGAAACTATATAAAACTATATAAAACTATATAAAACTATATGAAACTATATAAAGCTATCTAAAACTATATAATACTATGTAAAACTAAGACAACATATAAAACTAATAAAACTATATAAAATTATATAAAACTGATAAAAGTATATAAAATTATATAAAACTATATAAAACTATATAAAAGTATATAAAACTATATAATACTAATAAATCTAAGAAAACTATATAAAACTAATAAAACGATATAAATCAATATAAAACTATATAAAACTATATAAAACTATATAAAACTAATAAAACTATATAAAAACTACATAAAATTATATAAAATTAGTTAAGACCATATGGAACTATGTAAAACCTATATAAAGCTATATAATACTATATAATGCTATATAAAATTATATAAAAACTAATAAAACTATATAAAACTATATAAAACTATTATAACTAATAAAACTATATAAAACTATATAAAACTAATAAATCTATATAAAACTATATAAAACTATATAAAACTATATAAAACTATATACAGCTATATAAACTATATCAAACTATGTAAAACTATATAAAACTATATAAAACTATATAAAACTATATAAAACTATATAA
The DNA here is from genome assembly GCF_051020985.1 of Nomia melanderi. Lineage (NCBI taxonomy): Eukaryota > Metazoa > Arthropoda > Insecta > Hymenoptera > Halictidae > Nomia > Nomia melanderi. The sequence goes on along the minus strand of NW_027475656.1, from coordinate 15,009 downwards.
AACTATATAAAACTATATAAAACTATATAAAACTAATAAAACTATATAAAACCTATATAAAACTAATAAATCTATATAAACTATATAAAACTATATAAAACTATATAAAACTATATAAAACTATATAAAACTATATACAGCTATATAAAACTATATCAAACTATGTAAAACTATATAAATCCATATAAAACTATATAAAACTATAATAAAACTATATAAAACTATATGAAACTATATAAAACTATATAAAACTATATAAAACTATAGAAACTATATAAAGCTATCTAAAACTATATAATACTATGTAAAACTAAGACAACTATATAAAACTAATAAAACTATATAAAATTATATAAAACTGATAAAAGTACATAAAATATATAAAACTATATATAACTATATAAAAGTATATAAAACTATATAATACTATATAAATCTAAGAAAACTATATAAAACTAATAAAACGATATAAATCTATATAAAACTATATAAAACTATATAAAACTATATAAAACTAATAAAACTATATAAAACTATATAAAACTATATAAAACTATATAAAGCTATATAAAAACTATATAAAGCTATATAAAACTATATAAAACTATATAAAACTATATAAAACTATATAAAACTATATACAGCTATATAAAACTATATAATACTATGTAAAACTATATAAATCCATATAAAACTATATAAAACTATATAAAACTATATAAAACTATATAAAACTATAAAAACTATATAAAGCTATCTAAAACTATATAATACTATATAAACTAAGAAAACTATATAAAACTAATGAAACTATATAAATCTATATAAACCTATATAAAACTATATAAAACTCTATAAAACTATATAAAATTATATAAAACTAATAAAACTATATAAAACTATATAAAACTATATAAAACTAATAAAACTATATAAAACTATATAAAACTAATAAATCTATATAAAACTATATAAAACTATATAAAACTATATAAAACTATATAAACTGTAACAAACTATATAAAAACTATATAAAACTATATAAAACTATATAAAACTATATAAAACTATAACAAACTATATAATACTAATAAAACTATATAAAACTAGATAAAACTAATAAACTATATAAAACGATATAAAACTATATAAAACACATATAAAACTATATAAAACTATATAAAGCTATATAAAACTATATAAAACCATATAAAACTTTATAAAACTAATAAAACTATATAAAACTATATAAAACTTATAAAACTATTTAAAACTATATAAAACTAATAAAACTATATAAAACTACATAAAAATTATATAAAACTATATAAGACCATATGGAACTATGTAAAACTATATAAATCTATATAATACTATATAATGCTATATAAAATTATATAAAACTAATAAAACTATATAAAACTATATAAAACTATATAAAACTATATAAAACTATATAAAACTAATAAAACTATATAAAACTATATAAAACTAATAAATCTATTTAAAACTATATAAAACTATATAAAACTATATAAAATTATATACAGCTATATAAAACTATATCAAACTATGTAAAACTATATGGAAACTATATAAAACTATATAAAACTATATTGAAACTATATAAAACTATATAAAACTAATAAAACTATATGAAACTATATAAAACTAATAAATCTATATAAAACTATATAAAACTATATAAAACTATATAAAACTATATAAAACTATATACAGCTATATAAAACTATATCAAACTATGTAAACTATATAAATCCATATAAAACTATATAAACCTATATAAAAACTATATAATACTATATAAAACTATATAAAACTATATAAAACTATATAAAACTATATAAAACTATATAAAGCTATCTAAAACTATATAATACTATATAAAACTAAGAAAACTATATAAAACTAATGAAACTATATAAATCTATATAAACCTATATAAAACTACATAAAACTCTATAAAACTATATAAAATTATATAAAACTAATAAAACTATATAAAACTATATAAAACTATATAAAACTAATAAAACTATATAAAACTATATAAAACTAATAAATCTATATAAAATTATATAAAACTATATAAAACTATAGAAAACTATATCAAACTATGTGAAACTATATAAATCCATATAAAACTATATAAAACTATATAAAACTATATAAAACTATATAAAACTATATAAAACTATATAAAGCTATCTAAAACTATATAATACTATATAAAACTAAGAAAACTATATAAAACTAATAAAAGTATATAAATCTATATAAAACTATATAAAAGTATATAAAACTATATAAAATTATATACAACTATATAAAACAATATAAAATTATATAAAACTAATAAAACTATATAAAACTATATAAAACAATATAAAACTAATAAAACTATATTAAACTATATAAAACTAATAAATCTATATAAAACTATATAAAACTATATAAATAATATAAAACTATATAAAACTATATAAAACTATATAAAACTATATAAAACTAATAAAACTATATAAAACGATATAAAACTATATAAAACTATATAAAACTATATAAAACTGATAAAAATATGTAAAACTATAGAAAATTATATAAAACTATATAAAAATATATAAAACTATATAAAACTATATAAAACTATATAAAACTATATACAACTATATAAAACTATATAAAACTACATAAAACTATATAAAACTATATAAAACTATATAAAAATATATAAAACTATATAAAACTATATAAAACAATATGAAAATATATAAAACAATATAAAACTATATAAAACTATATAAAACTATATAAAACTATATAAAACTATATAAAACTATATAAAACTATATAAAACTATATAAAACTATATAAAACTATATAAAACTAATAAAACTATATAAAACTACATAAAATTATATAAAACTATATTAACCTATATGGAACTATGTAAAATTATATAAAGCTATATAATACTATATAATACTATATAAAATTATATAAAACTAATAAAACTATATAAAACTATATAAAACTATATAAAACTATACAAAACTGTATAAAACTATATGAAAATATATAAAACTATATAAAACTATATAAAACTAAATGAAACTATTTAAAACTATATAAATCTATATAAAACTATATAAAACTATATAAAACTAATAAATCTATATAAAACTATATAAAACTATTTAAAACTATATAAAACTATATAAAACTATATCAAACTATGTAAAACTATATAAATCCATATAAAACTATATAAAACTATATAGAACTATATAAAACTATATAAAACTATATAAAACTATATAAAGCTATCTAAAACTATATAATACTATATAAAACTAAGAAAACTATATAAAACTAATGAAACTATATAAATCTATATAAACCTATATAAAACTATATAAAACTCTATAAAACTATATAAAATTATATAAAACTAATAAAACTATATAAAACTATATAAAACTATATAAAACTAATAAAACTATATAAAACTATATAAAACTAATAAATCTATATAAAATTATATAAAACTATATAAAACTATATAAAACTATATCAAACTATGTAAAACTATATAAATCCATATAAAACTATATAAAACTATATAAAACTATATAAAACGATATGAAAATAAATAAAACAATATAAAACTATATAAAACTATATAAAACTATATGAAACTATATAAAACTATATCATACTATATAAAACTATATAAAACTATATAAAACTAATAAAACTATATAAAACTATATAAAACTAATAAATCTATATAAAACTATATAAAACTATATAAAACTATATAAAACTATATAAAACTATATAAAACTATATAAAACTATATAAAACTATATAAAACTATATAAAACTATATAAAACTATATAAAACTATATAAAACTAATAAAACTATATAAAACTATATAAAACTAATAAATCTATATAAAACTATATAAAACTATATAAAACTATATAAAACTATATAAAACTATATAAAACTATATAAAACTATATAAAACTATATAAAACTATATAAAACTATAACAAACTATATAAAACTAATAAAACTATATAAAACTATATAAAACTAATAAAACTATATAAAACGATATAAAACTGTATAAAACTATATAAAACTATATAAAACTATATAAAACTATATAAAGCTATATAAAACTATATAAAACCATATAAAACTATATAAAACTAATAAAACTATATAAAACTATATAAAACTATATAAAACTATATAAAACTAATAAAACTATATAAAACTACATAAAATTATATAAAACTATATAAGACCATATGGAACTATGTAAAACTATATAAAGCTATGTAATACTATATAATGCTATATAAAATTATATAAAACTAATAAAACTATATAAAACTATACAGAACTATATAAAACTATATAAAACTATACAAAACTATATAAAACTATATAAAACTATATAAAACTATATGAAAATATATAAAACTATATAAAGCAATATAAAACTATATAAAACTATATAAAACTATATAAAACTAATAAAACTATATAAAACTATATAAAACTATATAAAACTATATAAAACTATATAAAACTATACAAAACTATATAAAACTATATAAAACTATACAAAACTATATAAAACTATATAAAACTATATAAAACTATATAAAACTATATAAAACTACATAAAACTATATAAATCTATATAAAACTATATAAAACTATATAAAGCTAATAAAACAATATAGAACTATATAAAACTAATAAAACTATATAAAACTATATAAAACTATATGAAACTATATAAAACTATATAAAACTAATAAAACTATATAAAACGATATAAAACTATATAAAACTATATAATACTATATAAAACTATATAATATTATATAATACTATATAAAACTATATAAAACTATATAAAACTATATAAAACTATATAAAACTATATAAAATTATATAGAACCTATATAAAACTATATAAAACTACATAAAACTATATAAATCTATATAAAACTATATAAAACTATATAAAGCTAATAAAACAATATAGAACTATATAAAACTATATAAAACTATATAAAACTATATAAAACTTATATAAAACTATATAAAACTATATAAAACTATATAAACCTATATAAAACTATATCAAACTAATAAAACTATGTAAAACTATATAAAATTATATAAACCAAATAAAGCAATATAAAACTACATAAAACTATATAAAAACTGTATAAATCTATGTAAAACTATATAAAACGATATAAAACTATATAAAACTATATAAAACTATATAAAACTATATAAAAATATATAAAAACTATACAAAACTATATAAAAACTATATAAAATATATGCAACTATGTAAAGCTATATAAACTATATAAAACTATATAGAACTAATAAAACAATATAGAACTATATAAAACTATATAAAAGTATATAAAACTATATAAAACTATATAAAACTAATAAAACTATATAAAACTATATAAAACTATATAAAACTATATAAAACTAATAAAAATATATAGAACGATATAAAACTATATAAAACTATATAAAGCTATATAAAACTATATAAAACTATATAAAACTATATAATACTATATAATACTATATAAAACTATATAAAACTATATAAAACTATATAAGACTATATAAAACTATATAAAACTATATAAAACTATATAAAACTATATAAAACTATATAAAACTATTTAAAACTATATAAAACTAGTAAAACTATATAAAACTACATAAAATTATATACAGCTATATAAGACCATATGGAACTATGTAAAACTATATAAAGCTATATAATACTATTTAAAACTATATAAAACTAGTAAAACTATATAAAACTACATAAAATTATATAAAGCTATGTAAGACCATATGGAACTATGTAAAACTATATAAAGCTATATAATACTATATAATGCTATATAAAATTATATAAAACTAATAAACTATATAAAACTATATAAAACTATATAAACTATATAAAACTATATAAAACTATATAAAACTATATAAAACTATATAAAACTATATAAAACTATATGAAAATATATAAAACTATATAAAACTATATAAAACTAAATGAAACTATATAAAACTATATAAAACTATATAAAACTATAACAAACTATATAAAACTAATAAAACTATATAAAACTATATAAAACTATATAAAACTATATAAAACTATATAAAACTATATAATACTATATAATACTATATAAAACTATATAAAACTATATAAAACTATATAAACTATATCAAACTAATAAAACTATGTAAAACTATATAAAATTATATAAGACTAATAAAGCAATATAAAACTACATAAAACTATATAAAACTGTATGAAATCTATATAAAAGTATATAAAACTATATAAAACTACATAAAACTATATAAAACTATATAAAACTATATAATACTATATAATACTATATAAAACTATAAAACTATATAAAACGATATAAAACTATATAAAACTATATAATACTATATAAAACTATATAATATTATATAATACTATATAAAACTATATAAAACTATATAAAACTATATAAAACTATATAAAACTATATAAAACTATATAAAACTATATAAAACTATATAAAGCTACATAAAACTATATACAACTAATAAAACTATATAAAACTAGAACAAACTATATAAAACTATATAAAACTATATAAAACTATAACAAACTATATAAAACTAATAAAACTATATAAAACTATATAAAACTAATAAAACTATATAAAACTCATAAAACTATATAAAACGATATAAAACGAAATAAAACCATATAATACAATATAATACTATAAGAAACTATATAAAACTATATAAAACAATATAAAACTATATAAAACTATATAAAACAATATAAAACTATATAAAACAATAACAAACTATATAAAACTAATACAATAAAACTATATAAAACTATATAAAACTATATAAAACTAATAAAACTATATAAAACTATATAAAACTATATGAAACTATATAAAACTATATAAAACTAATAAAACTATATAAAACTATATAAAATTATATAGAACTATATAAAACTATATAAAACTACATAAAACTATATAAATCTATATAAAACTATATAAAACTATATAAAGCTAATAAAACAATATAGAACTATATAAAACTATATAAAACCATATAAAACTATACAAAACTATATAAAACTATATAAAACTATATAAAACTATATAAAACTATATAAAACTATATCAAACTAATAAAACTATGTAAAAGTATATAAAATTATATAAAACTAATAAAGCAATATAAAACTACATAAAACTATATAACACTGTATAAATCTATGTAAAACTATATAAAACGATATAAAACTATATAAAACTGTATAAAACTATATAAAACTATATAAAAATATATAAAACTATATAAAACTATATAAAACTATATAATACTATATAATACTATATAAAACTAATAAAACTATATAAAACGATATAAAACTATATAAAACTATATAATACTATATAAAACTATATAATATATATAAAACTATATAAAACTATATAAAACTATATAAAACTATATAAAACTATATAAAACTATATAAAACTATATAAAACTATATAAAACTATATAAAGCTACATAAAACTATATACAACTATATAAAACTATATAAAACTAGAACAAACTATATAAAACTATATAAAACTATATAAAACTATAACAAACTATATAAAACTAATAAAACTATATAAAACTATATAAAACTAATAAAACTATATAAAACTCATAAAACTATATAAAACGATATAAAACTAAATAAAACCATATAATACAATATAATACTATATGAAACTATATAAACTATATAAAACAATATAAAACTATATAAAAACTATATAAAACAATATAAAACTATATAAAACAATAACAAACTATATAAAACTAATAAAACTATTATAAAACTATATAAAACTATATAAAACTAATAAAACTATATAAAACTATATAAAACTATATGAAACTATATAAAACTATATAAAACTAATAAAACTATATAAACTATATAAAATTATATAGAACTATATAAAACTATATAAAACTACATAAAACTATATAAATCTATATAAAACTATATAAAACTATATAAGCTAATAAAACAATATAGAACTATATAAAACTATATAAAACCATATAAAACTATACAAAACTATATAAAACTATATAAAACTATATAAAACTATATAAAACTATATAAACTATATCAAACTAATAAAACTATGTAAAAGTATATAAAATTATATAAAACTAATAAAGCAATATAAAACTACATAAAACTATATAACACTGTATAAATCTATGTAAAACTATATAAAACGATATAAAACTATATAAAACTGTATAAAACTATATAAAACTATATAAAAATATATAAAACTATATAAAACTATATAAAACTACATAAAAACTATATAAAACTATATAAAACTACATAAAACTATATAAATCTATATAAAACTATATAAAACTATAAAAGCTAATAAAACAATATAGAACTATATAAAACTATATATAACTATATAAAAGTATATAAAACTATATAAAACTAAATAAAACTATATAAAACTATATAAAACTATATAAAACTATATAAAACTATATAAAACTATATAAAACTATATAAAACTATATAAAAATATATATAAAACTATATAAAAACTATATAAAGCTACATAAACCTATATAAAACTATATAAAACTATATAAAACTATAACAAAATATATAAAACTATATAAAACTATAACAAACTATATAAACTAATAAAACTATATAAAACTATATAAAACTAATAAAACTATATAAAACGATATAAAACTATATAAAACTATATAATACTACATAATATTATATGAAACTATATAAAACTATATAAAACTATATAAAACTTTATAAAACTAATAAAACTTAATAAAACTATATAAAACTATATAAAACTAGTTAAACTATCTAAAACTATATAAAACTATATAAAACTATATAAAACTATATAAAACTAATAAAACTATATAAAACTATATAAAACTAACAAAACTATATAAAACTATATAAAACTATAGAAAACTATATAAAACTATTAAAACTATATAAAACTATATAAACTATATAAAACTATATAAAACTATATAAAACTATATAAAACTAACAAAACTATGTAAAACTAGATAAAACCATATAAAACTATATAAAACTAGTAAAATTATATTAAACTGTATAGTACTGTATAAAACTATATAAAACTATATTCAACTAACAAAACTATATAAAACTATATTCAACTAACAAAACTATATAAACTATATAAAACTATATAAAACTAACAAAACTATATAAAAATATATAAAACTCTATAAAACTATATAAAACTATATAAAACTATATAAAACTATATAAAACTAACAAAACTATATAAAACTATATAAAACTATACAAAACTAACAAAATTATATAAAAATATATAAAACTCTATAAAACTATATAAAACTATATAAAACTATATAAAACTATATAAAACTATATAAAACTAAGAAAACTGTATAAAACTATATAAAACTATATAAAACTATACAAAACTATATAAAACTATATAAAAATATATGCAACTATGTAAAACTATATAAAACTATATAAAACTATATAAAACTAATAAAACAATATAGAACTATATAAAACTATATAAAAGTATATAAAAGTATATAAAACTATATAAAACTAATAAAACTATATAAAACTATATTAAAACTGTATGAAACTATATTAAAACTATATAAAACTATATAAAACTAATAAAAATATATAGAACGATATAAAACTATATAAAACTATATAAAGGCTAAATAAAACTATATAAAACTATATAAAACTATATCAAACTAATAAAACTATGTAAAACTATATAAAATTATATAAGACTAATAAAGCAATATAAAACTACATAAAACTATATAAAACTGTATAAATCTATATAAAACTATATAAAAACTTATAAAAACTATATAAAACTATATAAAACTATATAAAACTATATGAAACTATATAAAACTATATAAAACTAATAAAACTATATAAAACGATATAAAACTATATAAAACTATATAATACTATATAAAACTATATATATTATATAATACTGATATAAAACTATATAAAACTATATAAAACTATATAAAACTATATAAAACTATATAAAATTATATAGAACTATATAAAACTATATAAAACTACATAAAACTATATAAATCTATATAAAACTATATAAAACTATATAAAGCTAATAAAACAATATAGAACTATATAAAACTATATAAAACTATATAAAAACTATATAAAACTATATAAAACTATATAAAACTATATAAAACTATATAAAACTATATACAACTATATCAAACTAATAAAACTATGTAAAACTATATAAAATTATATAAAACAAATAAAGCAATATAAAACTACATAAAACTATATAAAAACTGTATAAATCTATGTAAAACTATATAAAACGATATAAAACTATATAAAACTATATAAAACTATATAAATACTATATAAAAATATATAAAACTATACAAAACTATATAAAACTATATAAAAATATATGCAACTATGTAAAGCTATATAAAACTATATAAAACTATATAGAACTAATAAAACAATATAGAACTATATAAAACTATATAAAAGTATATAAAACTATATAAAACTATATAAAACTAATAAAACTATATAAAACTATATAAAACTATATAAACTATATAAAACTATTTAAAACTATATTAACACGTAGTAAAACTATATAAACTACATAAAATTTATAAAGCTATATAAGACCATATGGAACTATGTAAAACTATATAAAGCTATATAATACTATTTAAAACTATATAAAACTAGTAAAACTATATAAAACTACATAAAATTATATAAAGCTATGTAAGACCATATGGAACTATGTAAAACTATATAAAGCTATATAATACTATATAATGCTATATAAAATTATATAAAACTAATAAAACTATATAAAACTATATAAAACTCTATAAAACTATATAAAACTATATAAAACTATATAAAACTATATAAAACTAATAAAACTATATAAAACTATATGAAAATATATAAAACTATATAAAACTATATAAAACTAAATGAAACTATATAAAACTATATAAAAACTATATAAAACTATAACAAACTATATAAAACTAATAAAACTATATAAAAACTATATAAAACTATATAAAACTATATAAAACTATATAAAACTATATAATACTATAATAGTACTATATAAAACTATATAAAACTATATAAAACTATATAAAACTATATCAAAACTAATAAAACTATGTAAAACTATATAAAATTATATAAGACTAATAAAGCAATATAAAACTACATAAAACTATATAAAACTGTATAAATCTATATAAAAGTATATAAAACTTATATAAAACTACATAAAACTATATAAAACTATATAAAACTATATATAATACTATATAAACTATATAAAACTAATAAAACTATATAAAACGATATAAAACTATATATAAAACTATTATAATACTATATAAAACTATATAATATTATATAATACTATATAAAACTATATAAACTATATAAAACTATATAAAACTATATTAAAACTATATAAAACCTATATAAAACTATATAAAACTATATAAAGCTACATAAAACTATATACAACTATATAAAACTATATAAAACTAGAACAAACTATATAAAACTATATAAAACTATATAAAACTATAACAAACTATATAAAACTAATAAAACTATATAAAACTATATAAAACTAATAAAACTATATAAAACTCATAAAACTATATAAAACGATATAAAACTATATAAAACCATATAATACAATATAATACTATATGAAACTATATAAAACTATATAAAACAATATAAAACTATATAAAACCTATATAAAACAATATAAAACTATATAAAACAATAACAAACTATATAAAACTAATAAAACTATATAAAACTATATAAAACTATATAAAACTAATAAAACTATATAAAACTATATAAAACTATATGAAACTATATAAAACTATATAAAACTAATAAAACTATATAAAACTATATAAAATTATATAGAACTATATAAAACTATATAAAACTACATAAAACTATATAAATCTATATAAAAACTATATAAAACTATATAAAGCTAATAAAACAATATAGAACATATAAAACTATATAAAAACCATAGTAAAACTATACAAAACTATATAAAACTATATAAAACTATATAAAACTATATAAAACTATATAAAACTATATCAAACTAATAAAACTATGTAAAAGTGTATAAAATTATATAAAACTAATAAAGCAATATAAAACTACATAAAACTATATAACACTGTATAAATCTATGTAAAACTATATAAAACGATATAAAACTATATAAAACTGTATAAAACTATATAAAACTATATAAAAAATATATAAAACTATATAAAACTATATAAAACTATATAATACTATATAATACTATATAAAACTAATAAAACTATATAAAACGATATAAAAACTATATAAAAACTATATAATACTATATAAAACTATATAATATTATATAAAACTATATAAACTATATAAAACTATATAATACTATATAAAACTATATAATATTATATAAAACTATATAAAACTATATAAAACTATATAAAACTATATAAAACTATATAAAACTATATAAAACTATATAAAACTATATAAAACTATATAAAGCTACATAAAACTATATACAACTATATAAAACTATATAAAACTAGAACAAAACTATATAAAACTATATAAAACTATATAAAACTATAACAAACTATATAAAACTAATAAAACTATATAAAACTATATAAAACTAATAAAACTATATAAAACTCATAAAACTATATAAAACGATATAAAAACTATATAAAACCATATAATACAATATAATACTATATGAAACTATATAAAACTATATACAAACAATATAAAACTATATAAAACTATATAAAACAATATAAAAACTATATAAAACAATAACAAACTATATAAAACTAATAAAACTATATAAAACTATATAAAACTATATAAAACTAATAAAACTATATAAAACTATATAAAACTATATGAAACTATATAAAACTATATAAAACTAATAAAACTATATAAAACTATATAAAATTATATAGAACTATATAAAACTATATAAAACTACATAAAACTATATAAATCTATATAAAACTATATAAAACTATATAAAGCTAATAAAACAATATAGAACTATATAAAACTATATAAAACCATATAAAACTATACAAAACTATATAAACTATATAAAACTATATAAAACTATATAAAACTATATAAAACTATATCAAACTAATAAAACTATGTAAAAGTATATAAAATTATATAAAACTAATAAAGCAATATAAAACTACATAAAACTATATAACACTGTATAAATCTATGTAAAACTATATAAAACGATATAAAACTATATAAAACTGTATAAAACTATATAAAACTATATTAAAAATATATAAACTATATAAAACTATATAAAACTACATAAAACTATATAAAACTATATAAAACTACATAAAACTATATAAATCTATATAAAACTATATAAAACTATATAAAGCTAATAAAACAATATAGAACTATATAAAACTATATAAAACTATATAAAAGTATATAAAACTATATAAAACTAAATAAAACTATATAAAACTATATAAAACTATATAAAACTATATAAAACTATATAAAACTATATAAAACTATATAAAACTATATAAAAATATATATAAAACTATATAAAACTATATAAAGCTACATAAACCTATATAAAACTATATAAAACTATATAAAACTATAACAAAATATATAAAACTATATAAAACTATAACAAACTATATAAAACTAATAAAACTATATAAAACTATATACAAACTAATAAAACTATATAAAACGATATAAAACTAGATAAAACTATATAATACTACATAATAATATATGAAACTATATAAAACTATATAAAACTATATAAAACTTTATAAACTAATAAAAACTTAATAAAACTATATAAAACTATATAAAACTAGTTAAACTATCTAAAACTATATAAAACTATATAAAACTATATAAAACTATATAAAACTAATAAATACTATATAAAACTATATAAAACTAACAAAACTATATAAAACTATATAAAACTATAGAAAACTATATAAAACTATTAAAACTATATAAAACTATATAAAACTATATAAAACTATATAAAACTATATAAAACTATATAAAACTAACAAAACTATGTAAAACTAGATAAAACCAATAAAACTATATAAAACTAGTAAAATTATATTAAACTGTATAGTACTGTATAAAACTATATAAAACTATATTCAACTAACAAAACTATATAAAACTATATTCAACTAACAAAACTATATAAAACTATATAAAACTATATAAAACTAACAAAACTATATAAAAATATATAAAACTCTATAAAACTATATAAAACTATATAAAACTATATAAAACTATATAAAACTAACAAAACTATATAAAAACTATATAAAACTATACAAAACTAACAAAATTATATAAAATATATAAAACTCTATAAAACTATATAAAACTATATAAAACTATATAAAACTATATAAAACTATATAAAACTAAGAAAACTGTATAAAACTATATAAAACTATATAAAACTATACAAAACTATATAAAACTATATAAAAATATATGCAACTATGTAAAACTATATAAAACTATATAAAACTATATAAAACTAATAAAACAATATAGAACTATATAAAACTATATAA
>NW_027475655.1:30000-36347 GCF_051020985.1 Nomia melanderi | reverse complement strand
GTATGGAAACTTACGTCTCTCGACGATGGGACGATCCACGCGAAGAGTTGTTACGTGCACGCGTATGGTGCGATTGCGTCGATTCGCTTTTCTGTACGGGGAGCAATAGAACGTTGAGTTGACTTATCGGGTCTTCGTTGGAATTACCGTCGCTGGCATTGTAAACTCCAGATGACCTTGTGATTCCTTCGTCGGGCACTGGTAAAGGGTGGCGATGATGCGTTCTATAATAGAAATACCCGTCGTAGCGTTTCTTCCGAGTCAACCCGCTCACGAAACTCTCTCTCGTCGTGGAATCCCCGCGTCGGAGAGTAAAACGCGAATTCATAGTATGGAAACTTACGTCTCTCGACGATGGGACGATCCACGCGAAGAGTTGTTACGTGCACGCGTATGGTGCGATTGCGTCGATTCGCTTTTCTGTACGGGGAGCAATAGAACGTTGAGTTGACTTATCGGGTCTTCGTTGGAATTACCGTCGCTGGCATTGTAAACTCCAGATGACCTTGTGATTCCTTCGTCGGGCACTGGTAAAGGGTGGCGATGATGCGTTCTATAATAGAAATACCCGTCGTAGCGTTTCTTCCGAGTCAACCGCTCACGAAACTCTCTCTCGTCGTGGAATCCCCGCGTCGGAGGGTAAAACGCGATATATAATAGTATATGCCAGTGGTTCGCGCGCGTCGTCTCTGAGATACGCGGTCGACAGAGTTCCGAAAACACGTGATGTGCCACGATTTCCGTGCGTCTTACATCTTTCGACGATGGGACGATCCACGCGAAGAGAACGTTCGTGCTTGCGTGAGGTGCAACAGCGTCGATTCGCTTTTCTGTACGGGGAGAAATAGAACGTTGAGTTGACTTATCGGGTCTTCGTTGGAATTACCGTCGCTGGCATTGTAAACTCCAGATGACCTTGTGATTCCTTCGTCGGGCACTGGTAAAGGGTGGCGATGATTCGTTCTATAATAGTAATACCCGTCGTAGCGTTTCGACCGATGTCACCCGCCACGAAAGTCTCTCTCGACGTGGAAACCCCGCGCCGAAGAGTAAACGCGAAGGCTTACCATACGAAAGAAAACGGTATTATACGCCTGTGGTATGTGCGTCTCGGCTCTGTGATACGCGATCGGCAGAGTTACAAAAAAACGTTGATGGGCCACGATTTCCGTGCGTCTTACATCTTTCGACGATGGGACGATCCACGCGAAGAGTAGTTACGTGCTCGCGCGAGGTGCGATAGCGTCGATTCGCTTTTCTGTACGGGGAGAAATAGAACGATGAGTTGACTTATCGGGTCTTCGTTGGAATTACCGTCGCTGGCATTGTGAACTCCAGATGACCTTGTGATTCCTTCGTCGGGCACTGGTAAAGGGTGGCGATGATTCGTTCTATAATAGAAATACCCGTCGTAGCGATTCGGCCGAGTCACCCGCCACGAAACTCTCTCTCGTCGTGGAATCCCATGTCGGAGAGTAAAACGCGAAGGCTAACTATATATAAGAAATATATAGTATTATTTATGCCTGTGGTTCTCCGTTTGCCCTACTCTCAGATACGCGACTCGGAGAGTTACGAATAATCGTGATGGACCACGATTTCTGTACGTCTTACATCTTTCGACGATGGGACGATCCACGCGAAGAGATCATTCCTGCTTGCGTGAGGTGCGATAGCGCCGATTCGCTTTTCTGTACGGGGAGAAATAGAACGATGAGTTGACTTATCGGGTCTTCGTTGGAATTACCGTCGCTGGCATTGTAAACTCCAGATGACCTTGTGATTCCTTCGTCGGGCACTGGTAAAGGGTGCGATGATTCGTTCTATAATAGAAATACCCGTCGTAGCGATTCGGCCGTGTCACCCGCCACGAAAATCTCTCTCGTCGTGGAATCCCCGCGTCGTAGAGTAAACGCGAAGGCTTGCTATAGAAGACTATAGTTTATACGCCTGTGGTTCACCGGTTGCCTGCTCTCCGGGGTACGCGATCGCGCAGGAGTTACGGAAGAACTTGATGGGCCACGATCTCCAAGCGGCTATATCTTTCGACGATGGGACGATTCACGCGAAGAGAACGTTCGTGCATGCGTGAGGTGCGATAGCGTTGATTCGCTTGTCTGTACGGGGAGAAATAGAACGATGAGTTGACTTATCGGGTCTTCGTTGGAATTACCGTCGCTGGCATTGTAAACTCCAGATGACCTTGTGATTCCTTCGTCGGGCACTGGTAAAGGGTGGCGATGATTCGTTCTATAATAGAAATACCCGTCGTAGCGTTTCGACCGATGTCACCCGCCACGAAATTCTCTCTCGTCGTGGAATCCCCGCGTCGGAGAGTAACCGCCGAAGGCTTGCTATAGAAGACTATAGTTTATACGCCTGTGGTTCACCGGTTGCCGGCTCTCCGGGGCACGCGATCGCGCGAAGGTTACGGAGGGACGTGAAGCGCCCGAGCAATGAAACGTCCGCAGGAGGAAACGAGCAACCGCCGAACATTGTTTCGCGACGTTTCCATAATGTATTGTCGTTTCGCTCGCATCCCGCTTCTTTCCCCTAGTTTCCTCGACGCGTAGTTTCGCAGCCTTAGTGGACGAATCATTCTCGATTCGAGGAAAGATATGCAGTGGGGCGTGCAATGAGCCCGCCAGAGACCACGATCTCCAATGCGTCTTTACATCTTTCGACGATGGGATGATCCACGCGAAGAGAACGTTCGTGCTTGCGCGAGGTGCGTTAGCGTCGATTCGCTTTTCTGTACGGGGAGAAATAGAACGATGAGTTGACTTATCGGGTCTTCGTTGGAATTACCGTCGCTGGCATTGTAAACTCCAGATGACCTTGTGATTCCTTCGTCGGGCACTGGTAAAGGGTGGCGATGATTCGTTCTATAATAGAAATACCCGTCGTAGCGATTCGGCCGAGTCACCCGCCACGAAACTGTCTCTCTTTCGTCGTGGAAACCCCGCGTCGGAGAGTAAAACGCGCGAAGGCTGTGACTGTAACATATATATATACAGTATACAATGCCTGTGGTTTTTGCGCGTGTCGGCTCTTCGGTATACGCGATCGGCCAGAGTTACGGAGGGACGGTGAAGCGCACGAGAAATTGAAACGGCCGCACGATTGGAACCGAGCAACCGTCGAACATTGTTTCGCGACGTTTCCATAATGCGTTTTCGTTTCGCTCGCATACCGCTTCTTTTCCCCTAGTCTCTGAGACGCGTTTTCGAGCCGTTCTTCTACTATCGATTCTCGTAGAGAGAAGGGACCGGGTAGTCTGGAAGTGGAACCCGCATCTTGCGTGTACCGTACACGGAATTGAGAGGACCGGCCGTGAAGCTCGTTTTAAAGCCGTGCGTCTGACACCCAACTCTTGCGCGCCAATTTCGCGGCAAGAGATAATATGGGACGAATGACCGGCAAAGAGCCAGCTGTGAAGTCTGTTTTTTTAATCGAATCCGTGGACGTGTGTATGCCGTAGCGTCGCTCGTCGTGTTCGTTCATGGTCGTTCCGAGAGAAAGAACGAAAGCGGTAACGAAGGGACCGGCCGTGAAGCTCGTTTTAAAGCCGCGCGTCTGACACCCAACTCTTGCGCGCCAATTTCGCGGCAAGAGATAACATGGGACGAATGACCGGCAAAGAGCCAGCTGTGAAGTCTTTTTTCATTATTTGCTTTCAATCGATCGATCGGTACGATTCGTGCAACGTTTCGCGCGATGCGACGCGAAAACATGCGCGCAACAATAGATGCGTCTGATCGGAAGAACGCGAGGGTCGACTGCACGCGATGGATTCAGTATCGGGTAGGATACAAAATATATCCCCGTCGTTTCCACGCGTGCGAGTCTTCTGCGTCTTTCGCGGGTTTTTGAATGCACTATACGCCCGGAACGTCGAGAAATATATACATATTACTTGAACGTTTTTCGTCTCGAAAGGCTTCGGTGTCGTCTCCAAGGCGACGCCTGAATCTCCTTCGCGCGCTGGTCGGAGATTCAGGTATCAACTTTTATCTTCTCTTTGAAAGAAGAGAGATATTAGGTCGAACAAATGAGAATAAAATTATATATGTGAAATATAAAATTTATACGATTACCCTGAACGGTGGATCACTTGGCTCGTGGGTCGATGAAGAACGCAGCTAATTGCGCGTCAACGTGTGAACTGCAGGACACATGAACATCGACATTTCGAACGCACATTGCGGTCCACGGATACAATTCCTGGACCACGCCTGGCTGAGGGTCGTTTACGTACCATACACTGCTTGCGTAGCTCTGTCAAATCCCCGCCGTCGTTCACCTCTTCGGATCGAACGTTTTTTTACCGAAGGGCGCAAAGAACGTTTCTGAGTCGGGTTAAGAGAAGGATGCTACGTACGAGCGAACGATGGGTGTCTCGTCGGCGTTTGTCGCGGACACGCGAAAATTCTGTGAATTTCACGGACAGTGTACGTTCTAGTTGTTGCAAAACGATCGGAATCGTTTGTATGGACTCGCGTGAGTGTTCGCGGCGTCGTGCGTCGTTCAATTACGACCGCCCGCGGATACCGCTCCACTGCGATATGGATCTGAGCGACAACTTTTTCGGCTGTTCGTGAGATGAACGGTTTCGTGTGTTTAGAAAAATTTTTTTTCCCGCGCTCCCGACGTCACCTGAAATGATGCGTCAGAGGTGAAAGAAAATATTAAGAAGTCGAGAGAGAGAGAGACTACACACGTTTTATTCATATTTTGTATACCGTGCGTGAGACGGATGTGCACGACACGTCGTATGTCGGTATATTACCGACTGGCCCCAGGGAGATTGTTTTCTTCCTCTCTTACGAATGAGATGTACGTTTCGGAGGATCGTCGTTACCGAAACACACGGCAAAACGAGACTTCTCGCAGCAGAACCTTTATACACAATACACATCGACTCTTTTTACCCCGAGAGAGAGAGAAAAGGTGTATTTCTTTTTTTTATTTTTCGAATTCGACGCACGAACGCTTTGACGACTGGAGAAAAACACGGTGTGTGTTAAAATCGTGCGGGACGAGCATGCGTATTCGTAACGGGTCGAATAGTTCTTATTCCCCGTCGTCGCGTGTCCTCGCTGGACCACCACCGTGCGCTTCCGCCACGTTCAGTTGAATTTCGAAATATATATATATAAAAAGAATCACCATATACTCTCTTTCGGGAGGTGTATTTTTATCGGTTTCTGCTATAGAGAAGAGACGGAGATCGTGTTGTGAGGTGTAACGTTTCTGTATCCCCGTTTCGGAGGATCGTCGTTATCGGCGGAACACACGTCAAAACGAGACTTCTCGCAGAACCTTTATACACAATACACATCGACTCTTTTACCCCGAGAGAGAGAAAAGGTGTTTTTCTTTTTTTTTTATTTTTCGAATTCGACGCACGAACGCTTTGACGACTGGAGAAAAACACGGTGTGTGTTAAAATCGTGCGGGACGAGCATGCGTATTCGTAACGGGTCGAATAGTTCTTATTCCCCGTCGTCGCGTGTCCTCGCTGGACCACCACCGTGCGCTTCCGCCACGTTCAGTTGTATTTCGAAATATATATATATATATAAAAAGAATCACCATATACTCTCTTTCGGGAGGTGTATTTTTATCGGTTTCTGCTATAGAGAAGAGACGGACGATCGTGTGTGACACCACGTGGTAACGTTTCCGTATCCCCGTAAAATACGTTTATCTTTTCTCGTAGAAAAGAGAGAGGAAGAGGCAGGAGCTCCTCTTTGGCGAGGCTTTCGAACGTCGCGTCCCGTCCGCCGGAATATAATGATATAAATATATAACCGCCGCCGACTTTGTGCGAAAGCGTTGAAACGAACGCGTCGGTCGCCCCATGGTGTGTGTTTGTCGTGTCTTCTTTTCCTCTTCTGCACTTCTCTTCACTGTCGATCGCGAGACCGCGCGAGATCCGCTTCGGTCGTCCAGTCCCCGAAAATTCTTCTCGGACGGGCGTTAAAGTTAACCGGAGCGCGAGATCGTCTAGCGAGAGTCTTTTTCGCGATCGAGTAAAATGTGATAGAAGAAGGAGAAGAGTGTAAAAAGAGAATATAGACACGCGACGCAGCAGAGACCACTGGTGAGGCGCATAAGACGCGTTCGCGAACGATTTTTCGCGACGATACGGAGTCGCGCGTGTCGCGGTATATTTATCATTTATATACGTTATAATATGAATATTGTTGTGTTCGAACGCACTCTCCTCTAGACTTTGTTTTTTTTGCCTTTGAGCGATTTTTATGAAATTCGATTGAATTTTCATACAATTCACGTTCACGACGACCTCAGAGTAGGCGAGATTACCCGCTGAATTTAAGCAT
>NW_027475655.1:20000-25000 GCF_051020985.1 Nomia melanderi | reverse complement strand
AAATTTTTAAACCGAATTTTGAAAAATTTTATTCCTGACCGTTGGGACTTGGAAAAATTTCGAGTCAGCCGGTTTGGCCGGTTCGACTTACCGCGAGACGGAGAAAAGTAGATTCGGTCGATCTGTTTTTCGCAGTTTTTGTGAAAAAAAAATTTTGGTCAATTTTTTCAACGTTAAAAACGTGTTCGGGCTGCCTTTTTATCCATGGATTAAGCGCCGAAAAATTTTTAAAACGCATAATAAAAAAGTTTATTCTTGACCGCAGGGACTTAGAAAAATTTCGGGTCGCCGCGTTCGACCTGCTGGCATTACCGCGCGGCCTGGACAGCCCGCTTCGACCGATACATTTTTTTCATTTTCAGAGAAAAAAAAATTTTTGTCAATTTTTTCAACCTTAAAAACGTTAATAAACTGCACTCTTATGCACGGATTAAGCATTGAAAAATTTTTAAAACATGTAATAAAAAAGTTTATTCTTGACCGTTCGGACTTAGAAAAATTTCGAGTACCTCGGATCGCCGGCTGGAATTACCGCACGGCCTGGACAGCCCGCATCGACCGATACATTTTTTCCATTTTCAGTGAAAAAAAAATTTTTGTCAATTTTCTCAACGTTAAAAACGTTAATAAACTGCGTTTTTATGCGTGGATTAAACATTGAAAAAATTTTGAAATATGTGATGAAAAAGTTTACTCTTGACCGTTCGGACTTAGAAAAATTTCGAGTACCTCGGATCGCCGGCTGGAATTACCGCACGGCCTGGACAGCCCGCATCGACCGATACATTTTTTCCATTTTCAGTGAAAAAAAAATTTTTGTCAATTTTCTTAACGTTAAAAACGTTAATAAACTGCGTTTTTATGCGTGGATTAAACATTAAAAAAATTTTGAAATATGTGATGAAAAAGTTTACTCTTGACCGTCGGGACTTAGAAAAATTTCGAGTACCCCGGATCGCCTGCTGGAATTACCGCACGGCCTGGATAGCCCGCATCGACCGATACATTTTTTCCATTTTCAGTGAAAAAAAAATTTTTGTCAATTTTCTCAACGTTAAAAACGTTAATAAACTGCGTTTTTATGCGTGGATTAAACATTAAAAAAATTTTGAAATATGTGATGAAAAAGTTTACTCTTGACCGTTCGGACTTAGAAAAATTTCGAGTACCTCGGATCGCCGGCTGGAATTACCGCACGGCATGGACAGCCCGCATCGACCGATACATTTTTTCCATTTTCAGTGAAAAAAAAATTTTTGTCAATTTTCTCAACGTTAAAAACGTTAATAAACTGCGTTTTTATGCGTGGATTAAACATTAAAAAAATTTTGAAATATGTGATGAAAAAGTTTACTCTTGACCGTCGGGACTTAGAAAAATTTCGAGTACCCCGGATCGCCTGCTGGAATTACCGCACGGCCTGGATAGCCCGCATCGACCGATACATTTTTTCCATTTTCAGTGAAAAAAAAATTTTTGTCAATTTTCTCAACGTTAAAAACGTTAATAAACTGCGTTTTTATGCGTGGATTAAACATTAAAAAAATTTTGAAATATGTGATGAAAAAGTTTACTCTTGACCGTCGGGACTTAGAAAAATTTCGAGTACCCCGGATCGCCTGCTGGCATTACCGCACGGCCTGGACAGCTCGCTCCGACGAATCGGTTTTTTCCATTTTTTCCGAAAAATAAATTTTTGTAATTTTTTTTAATGTCAAAAACGTTAATAAACGTCATGTTTACGCATGGATTAAACATTGAAATAATTTTAAAACGCTTATTAAAAAAGTTGTTGTCGACCGTGGGACTTAGAAAAATTTCGGGAAGTCCGATTCGCCTGCTGGAATTACCGCACGGGCTGGACACCTCGCTCCGACGAATCGGTTTTTTCCATTTTTTTTGAAAAATAAATTTTTGTAATTTTTTTTAATGTTAAAAACGTTAATAAACGTCATGTTTACGCATGGATTAAACATTGAAATAATTTTAAAACGCTTATTAAAAAAGTTGGTGTCGACCGTGGGACTTAGAAAAATTTCGGGAAGTCCGATTCGCCTGCTGGAATTACCGCACGGGCTGGACACCTCGCTCCGACGAATCGGTTTTTTCCATTTTTTCCGAAAAATAAATTTTTGTAATTTTTTTTAATGTTAAAAACGTTAATAAACGTCATGTTTACGCATGGATTAAACATTGAAATAATTTTAAAACGCTTATTAAAAAAGTTGGTGTCGACCGTGGGACTTAGAAAAATTTCGGGAAGTCCGATTCGCCTGCTGGAATTACCGCACGGGCTGGACACCTCGCTCCGACGAATCGGTTTTTTCCATTTTTTTTGAAAAATAAATTTTTGTAATTTTTTTTAATGTTAAAAACGTTAATAAACGTCATGTTTACGCATGGATTAAACATTGAAATAATTTTAAAACGCTTATTAAAAAAGTTGGTGTCGACCGTGGGACTTAGAAAAATTTCGGGAAGTCCGATTCGCCTGCTGGAATTACCGCACGGGCTGGACACCTCGCTCCGACGAATCGGTTTTTTCCATTTTTTCCGAAAAATAAATTTTTGTAATTTTTTTTAATGTCAAAAACGTTAATAAACGTCATGTTTACGCATGGATTAAACATTGAAATAATTTTAAAACGCTTATTAAAAAAGTTGTTGTCGACCGTGGGACTTAGAAAAATTTCGGGAAGTCCGATTCGCCTGCTGGAATTACCGCACGGGCTGGACACCTCGCTCCGACGAATCGGTTTTTTCCATTTTTTTTGAAAAATAAATTTTTGTAATTTTTTTTAATGTTAAAAACGTTAATAAACGTCATGTTTACGCATGGATTAAACATTGAAATAATTTTAAAACGCTTATTAAAAAAGTTGGTGTCGACCGTGGGACTTAGAAAAATTTCGGGAAGTCCGATTCGCCTGCTGGAATTACCGCACGGGCTGGACACCTCGCTCCGACGAATCGGTTTTTTCCATTTTTTTTGAAAAATAAATTTTTGTAATTTTTTTTAATGTTAAAAACGTTAATAAACGTCATGTTTACGCATGGATTAAACATTGAAATAATTTTAAAACGCTTATTAAAAAAGTTGTTGTCGACCGTGGGACTTAGAAAAATTTCGGGAAGTCCGATTCGCCTGCTGGAATTACCGCACGGGCTGGACACCTCGCTCCGACGAATCGGTTTTTTCCATTTTTTTTGAAAAATAAATTTTTGTAATTTTTTTTAATGTTAAAAACGTTAATAAACGTCATGTTTACGCATGGATTAAACATTGAAATAATTTTAAAACGCTTATTAAAAAAGTTGGTGTCGACCGTGGGACTTAGAAAAATTTCGGGAAGTCCGATTCGCCTGCTGGAATTACCGCACGGGCTGGACACCTCGCTCCGACGAATCGGTTTTTTCCATTTTTTTTGAAAAATAAATTTTTGTAATTTTTTTTAATGTTAAAAACGTTAATAAACGTCATGTTTACGCATGGATTAAACATTGAAATAATTTTAAAACGCTTATTAAAAAAGTTGGTGTCGACCGTGGGACTTAGAAAAATTTCGGGAAGTCCGATTCGCCTGCTGGAATTACCGCACGGGCTGGACACCTCGCTCCGACGAATCGGTTTTTTCCATTTTTTTTGAAAAATAAATTTTTGTAATTTTTTTTAATGTTAAAAACGTTAATAAACGTCATGTTTACGCATGGATTAAACATTGAAATAATTTTAAAACGCTTATTAAAAAAGTTGGTGTCGACCGTGGGACTTAGAAAAATTTCGGGAAGTCCGATTCGCCTGCTGGAATTACCGCACGGGCTGGACACCTCGCTCCGACGAATCGGTTTTTTCCATTTTTTTTGAAAAATAAATTTTTGTAATTTTTTTTAATGTTAAAAACGTTAATAAACGTCATGTTTACGCATGGATTAAACATTGAAATAATTTTAAAACGCTTATTAAAAAAGTTGGTGTCGACCGTGGGACTTAGAAAAATTTCGGGAAGTCCGATTCGCCTGCTGGAATTACCGCACGGGCTGGACACCTCGCTCCGACGAATCGGTTTTTTCCATTTTTTTTGAAAAATAAATTTTTGTAATTTTTTTTAATGTTAAAAACGTTAATAAACGTCATGTTTACGCATGGATTAAACATTGAAATAATTTTAAAACGCTTATTAAAAAAGTTTACTCTTGACCGTGGGGACTTAGAAAAATTCCGGCTTGCACGGATTCGACCACTCTGTTTTTCGGAGTTTCTGAGAAAAATAAATTTTTGTAATTTTTTTCATTATGATTTCTGAGTTCTCCCAGTAGTTTAATGTAAGGATTAAGCATTTAAAAATTTTTAAATCGAATATTAAAAAAGTTTACTCTTGCAATTTTTGGAAAAAAAAAATTCTAAAAAATTTTTCTTTCGGTGGAAACTAACGTTTAATATGTACAATAACGATTTATCGAATAAAAATCGTATGTTAATATATGTTCGAATCGACCATAGTTTCAGCGGCTAAGTACCAGCAGCCCGGCCGGTTGGTCTGTACGCGCGGCAGTTTACCACCATAAGCGCCCGTGCTGAGCGGCCGGCGCCGCGGTCGTCGCGGCCGCCCGTTTGGTTACTATAAGAGAGCACGTCGGTTCGAGCGGACCGGTCGGCGCAGCGGCGGGCGAGCGGCTATTCTACGATCTCGGTCGAGAAGCAGTCGTTCAGCTCCTCGAGGTCCATTCCTCGACTGTTCTGTACCGCGTTCCGTTGCGAATTTTTCTCTACACAGCATGACCACGGGTCGGTGTCTCAGACCGAATGGCCCTTATGTGGTAAGCCCAGAATGTTGGGTTGGATACAACGTATATTCGTTATACTTGTACGACTCTCACATCAACTCTCAGAAACCCAAAAGGGGTTTTCTATCCGAGCGAAAATATATTTTTCGTATACAAAAATTTAATGGCAAAGACCAAACGAAATACTACACACAAAAAGGGGCGACGAACAAAAA
>NW_027475655.1:10000-17500 GCF_051020985.1 Nomia melanderi | reverse complement strand
AGTCGTAACAAGGTTTCCGTAGGTGAACCTGCGGAAGGATCATTAACGAGCAAAATACACTACAAGAACTGACCGAAAGAAGGAAACATGAGAAATATAAGGAGTGGAGCGAAAGATAATATAAAAAGGAGCGAAAGATACATACATATATATATATAAGTGTACGAGTTCAATTTCTGCACACACTCGATACACAAGAGAAATAATATTATATATACAGAGGAGGAAGGAGCGATAAACGTGCAACAACGCTTCCTCGTGAAAAATACTTGAACGATCATGCACAGAGAGGTATCTCGATACCTGCTTTGCTGTATGACTAGACGGCTTACGCGCGGAGAGTTCATCTCCCGTCCGTCGGAAATTTCGAACGGCTTACGCGCGGAGAAATACACTTCTCCCGTCCGTCGAAATTTTTTTTTTTTACTTTGAACAAGGCGCATAGAGCCCGCCGAACCACGATTTCCGTGCGTCTTACATCTTTCGACGATGGGACGATCCACGCGAAGAGTTGTTTCGTGCTCGCGCGAGGTGCGATAGCGTCGATTCGCTTTTCTGTACGGGGAGAAATAGAACGATGAGTTGACTTATCGGGTCTTCGTTGGAATTACCGTCGCTGGCATTGTAAACTCCAGATGACCTTGTGATTCCTTCGTCGGGCACTGGTAAAGGGTGGCGATGATTCGTTCTATAATAGAAATACCCGTCGTAGCGATTCGGCCGAGACACCCGCCACGAAACACTCTCTCGTCGTGGAATCCCCGCGTCGGAGAGTAAAACGCGAATTAATACTATGAAAACTTACGTCTCTCGACGATGGGACGATCCACGCGAAGAGTTGTTTACGTGCACGCGTATGGTGCGATTGCGTCGATTCGCTTTTCTGTACGGGGAGAAATAGAACGTTGAGTTGACTTATCGGGTCTTCGTTGGAATTACCGTCGCTGGCATTGTAAACTCCAGATGACCTTGTGATTCCTTCGTCGGGCACTGGTAAAGGGTGGCGATGATGCGTTCTATAATAGAAATACCCGTCGTAGCGTTTCTTCCGAGTCAACCCGCTCACGAAACTCTCTCTCTCGTCGTGGAATCCCCGCGTCGGAGAGTAAAACGCCGAAGGCTTACTATGAAACTTACGTCTCTCGACGATGGGACGATCCACGCGAAGAGTTGTTACGTGCACGCGTATGGTGCGATTGCGTCGATTCGCTTTTCTGTACGGGGAGTAATAGAACGTTGAGTTGACTTATCGGGTCTTCGTTGGAATTACCGTCGCTGGCATTGTAAACTCCAGATGACCTTGTGATTCCTTCGTCGGGCACTGGTAAAGGGTGGCGATGATGCGTTCTATAATAGAAATACCCGTCGTAGCGTTTCTTCCGAGTCAACCCGCTCACGAAACTCTCTCTCGTCGTGGAATCCCCGCGTCGGAGAGTAAAACGCGAATTCATAGTATGGAAACTTACGTCTCTCGACGATGGGACGATCCACGCGAAGAGTTGTTACGTGCACGCGTATGGTGCGATTGCGTCGATTCGCTTTTCTGTACGGGGAGCAATAGAACGTTGAGTTGACTTATCGGGTCTTCGTTGGAATTACCGTCGCTGGCATTGTAAACTCCAGATGACCTTGTGATTCCTTCGTCGGGCACTGGTAAAGGGTGGCGATGATGCGTTCTATAATAGAAATACCCGTCGTAGCGTTTCTTCCGAGTCAACCCGCTCACGAAACTCTCTCTCGTCGTGGAATCCCCGCGTCGGAGAGTAAAACGCGAATTCATAGTATGGAAACTTACGTCTCTCGACGATGGGACGATCCACGCGAAGAGTTGTTACGTGCACGCGTATGGTGCGATTGCGTCGATTCGCTTTTCTGTACGGGGAGCAATAGAACGTTGAGTTGACTTATCGGGTCTTCGTTGGAATTACCGTCGCTGGCATTGTAAACTCCAGATGACCTTGTGATTCCTTCGTCGGGCACTGGTAAAGGGTGGCGATGATGCGTTCTATAATAGAAATACCCGTCGTAGCGTTTCTTCCGAGTCAACCCGCTCACGAAACTCTCTCTCGTCGTGGAATCCCCGCGTCGGAGGGTAAAACGCGATATATAATAGTATATGCCAGTGGTTCGCGCGCGTCGTCTCTGAGATACGCGGTCGACAGAGTTCCGAAAACACGTGATGTGCCACGATTTCCGTGCGTCTTACATCTTTCGACGATGGGACGATCCACGCGAAGAGAACGTTCGTGCTTGCGTGAGGTGCAACAGCGTCGATTCGCTTTTCTGTACGGGGAGAAATAGAACGTTGAGTTGACTTATCGGGTCTTCGTTGGAATTACCGTCGCTGGCATTGTAAACTCCAGATGACCTTGTGATTCCTTCGTCGGGCACTGGTAAAGGGCGGCGATGATTCGTTCTATAATAGTAATACCCGTCGTAGCGTTTCGACCGATGTCACCCGCCACGAAAGTCTCTCTCGACGTGGAAACCCCGCGCCGAAGAGTAAACGCGAAGGCTTACCATACGAAAGAAAACGGTATTATACGCCTGTGGTATGTGCGTCTCGGCTCTGTGATACGCGATCGGCAGAGTTACAAAAAAACGTTGATGGGCCACGATTTCCGTGCGTCTTACATCTTTCGACGATGGGACGATCCACGCGAAGAGTAGTTACGTGCTCGCGCGAGGTGCGATAGCGTCGATTCGCTTTTCTGTACGGGGAGAAATAGAACGATGAGTTGACTTATCGGGTCTTCGTTGGAATTACCGTCGCTGGCATTGTGAACTCCAGATGACCTTGTGATTCCTTCGTCGGGCACTGGTAAAGGGTGGCGATGATTCGTTCTATAATAGAAATACCCGTCGTAGCGATTCGGCCGAGTCACCCGCCACGAAACTCTCTCTCGTCGTGGAATCCCCATGTCGGAGAGTAAAACGCGAAGGCTAACTATATATAAGAAATATATAGTATTATTTATGCCTGTGGTTCTCCGTTTGCCCTACTCTCAGATACGCGACTCGGAGAGTTACGAATAATCGTGATGGACCACGATTTCTGTACGTCTTACATCTTTCGACGATGGGACGATCCACGCGAAGAGATCATTCCTGCTTGCGTGAGGTGCGATAGCGCCGATTCGCTTTTCTGTACGGGGAGAAATAGAACGATGAGTTGACTTATCGGGTCTTCGTTGGAATTACCGTCGCTGGCATTGTAAACTCCAGATGACCTTGTGATTCCTTCGTCGGGCACTGGTAAAGGGTGGCGATGATTCGTTCTATAATAGAAATACCCGTCGTAGCGATTCGGCCGTGTCACCCGCCACGAAAATCTCTCTCGTCGTGGAATCCCCGCGTCGTAGAGTAAACGCGAAGGCTTGCTATAGAAGACTATAGTTTATACGCCTGTGGTTCACCGGTTGCCTGCTCTCCGGGGTACGCGATCGCGCAGGAGTTACGGAAGAACTTGATGGGCCACGATCTCCAAGCGGCTATATCTTTCGACGATGGGACGATTCACGCGAAGAGAACGTTCGTGCATGCGTGAGGTGCGATAGCGTTGATTCGCTTGTCTGTACGGGGAGAAATAGAACGATGAGTTGACTTATCGGGTCTTCGTTGGAATTACCGTCGCTGGCATTGTAAACTCCAGATGACCTTGTGATTCCTTCGTCGGGCACTGGTAAAGGGTGGCGATGATTCGTTCTATAATAGAAATACCCGTCGTAGCGTTTCGACCGATGTCACCCGCCACGAAATTCTCTCTCGTCGTGGAATCCCCGCGTCGGAGAGTAACCGCCGAAGGCTTGCTATAGAAGACTATAGTTTATACGCCTGTGGTTCACCGGTTGCCGGCTCTCCGGGGCACGCGATCGCGCGAAGGTTACGGAGGGACGTGAAGCGCCCGAGCAATGAAACGTCCGCAGGAGGAAACGAGCAACCGCCGAACATTGTTTCGCGACGTTTCCATAATGTATTGTCGTTTCGCTCGCATCCCGCTTCTTTCCCCTAGTTTCCTCGACGCGTAGTTTCGCAGCCTTAGTGGACGAATCATTCTCGATTCGAGGAAAGATATGCAGTGGGGCGTGCAATGAGCCCGCCAGAGACCACGATCTCCAATGCGTCTTTACATCTTTCGACGATGGGATGATCCACGCGAAGAGAACGTTCGTGCTTGCGCGAGGTGCGTTAGCGTCGATTCGCTTTTCTGTACGGGGAGAAATAGAACGATGAGTTGACTTATCGGGTCTTCGTTGGAATTACCGTCGCTGGCATTGTAAACTCCAGATGACCTTGTGATTCCTTCGTCGGGCACTGGTAAAGGGTGGCGATGATTCGTTCTATAATAGAAATACCCGTCGTAGCGATTCGGCCGAGTCACCCGCCACGAAACTGTCTCTCTTTCGTCGTGGAAACCCCGCGTCGGAGAGTAAAACGCGCGAAGGCTGTGACTGTAACATATATATATACAGTATACAATGCCTGTGGTTTTTGCGCGTGTCGGCTCTTCGGTATACGCGATCGGCCAGAGTTACGGAGGGACGGTGAAGCGCACGAGAAATTGAAACGGCCGCACGATTGGAACCGAGCAACCGTCGAACATTGTTTCGCGACGTTTCCATAATGCGTTTTCGTTTCGCTCGCATACCGCTTCTTTTCCCCTAGTCTCTGAGACGCGTTTTCGAGCCGTTCTTCTACTATCGATTCTCGTAGAGAGAAGGGACCGGGTAGTCTGGAAGTGGAACCCGCATCTTGCGTGTACCGTACACGGAATTGAGAGGACCGGCCGTGAAGCTCGTTTTAAAGCCGTGCGTCTGACACCCAACTCTTGCGCGCCAATTTCGCGGCAAGAGATAATATGGGACGAATGACCGGCAAAGAGCCAGCTGTGAAGTCTGTTTTTTTAATCGAATCCGTGGACGTGTGTATGCCGTAGCGTCGCTCGTCGTGTTCGTTCATGGTCGTTCCGAGAGAAAGAACGAAAGCGGTAACGAAGGGACCGGCCGTGAAGCTCGTTTTAAAGCCGCGCGTCTGACACCCAACTCTTGCGCGCCAATTTCGCGGCAAGAGATAACATGGGACGAATGACCGGCAAAGAGCCAGCTGTGAAGTCTTTTTTCATTATTTGCTTTCAATCGATCGATCGGTACGATTCGTGCAACGTTTCGCGCGATGCGACGCGAAAACATGCGCGCAACAATAGATGCGTCTGATCGGAAGAACGCGAGGGTCGACTGCACGCGATGGATTCAGTATCGGGTAGGATACAAAATATATCCCCGTCGTTTCCACGCGTGCGAGTCTTCTGCGTCTTTCGCGGGTTTTTGAATGCACTATACGCCCGGAACGTCGAGAAATATATACATATTACTTGAACGTTTTTCGTCTCGAAAGGCTTCGGTGTCGTCTCCAAGGCGACGCCTGAATCTCCTTCGCGCGCTGGTCGGAGATTCAGGTATCAACTTTTATCTTCTCTTTGAAAGAAGAGAGATATTAGGTCGAACAAATGAGAATAAAATTATATATGTGAAATATAAAATTTATACGATTACCCTGAACGGTGGATCACTTGGCTCGTGGGTCGATGAAGAACGCAGCTAATTGCGCGTCAACGTGTGAACTGCAGGACACATGAACATCGACATTTCGAACGCACATTGCGGTCCACGGATACAATTCCTGGACCACGCCTGGCTGAGGGTCGTTTACGTACCATACACTGCTTGCGTAGCTCTGTCAAATCCCCGCCGTCGTTCACCTCTTCGGATCGAACGTTTTTTTACCGAAGGGCGCAAAGAACGTTTCTGAGTCGGGTTAAGAGAAGGATGCTACGTACGAGCGAACGATGGGTGTCTCGTCGGCGTTTGTCGCGGACACGCGAAAATTCTGTGAATTTCACGGACAGTGTACGTTCTAGTTGTTGCAAAACGATCGGAATCGTTTGTATGGACTCGCGTGAGTGTTCGCGGCGTCGTGCGTCGTTCAATTACGACCGCCCGCGGATACCGCTCCACTGCGATATGGATCTGAGCGACAACTTTTTCGGCTGTTCGTGAGATGAACGGTTTCGTGTGTTTAGAAAAATTTTTTTTCCCGCGCTCCCGACGTCACCTGAAATGATGCGTCAGAGGTGAAAGAAAATATTAAGAAGTCGAGAGAGAGAGAGACTACACACGTTTTATTCATATTTTGTATACCGTGCGTGAGACGGATGTGCACGACACGTCGTATGTCGGTATATTACCGACTGGCCCCAGGGAGATTGTTTTCTTCCTCTCTTACGAATGAGATGTACGTTTCGGAGGATCGTCGTTACCGAAACACACGGCAAAACGAGACTTCTCGCAGCAGAACCTTTATACACAATACACATCGACTCTTTTTACCCCGAGAGAGAGAGAAAAGGTGTATTTCTTTTTTTTATTTTTCGAATTCGACGCACGAACGCTTTGACGACTGGAGAAAAACACGGTGTGTGTTAAAATCGTGCGGGACGAGCATGCGTATTCGTAACGGGTCGAATAGTTCTTATTCCCCGTCGTCGCGTGTCCTCGCTGGACCACCACCGTGCGCTTCCGCCACGTTCAGTTGAATTTCGAAATATATATATATAAAAAGAATCACCATATACTCTCTTTCGGGAGGTGTATTTTTATCGGTTTCTGCTATAGAGAAGAGACGGAGATCGTGTTGTGAGGTGTAACGTTTCTGTATCCCCGTTTCGGAGGATCGTCGTTATCGGCGGAACACACGTCAAAACGAGACTTCTCGCAGAACCTTTATACACAATACACATCGACTCTTTTACCCCGAGAGAGAGAAAAGGTGTTTTTCTTTTTTTTTTATTTTTCGAATTCGACGCACGAACGCTTTGACGACTGGAGAAAAACACGGTGTGTGTTAAAATCGTGCGGGACGAGCATGCGTATTCGTAACGGGTCGAATAGTTCTTATTCCCCGTCGTCGCGTGTCCTCGCTGGACCACCACCGTGCGCTTCCGCCACGTTCAGTTGTATTTCGAAATATATATATATATATAAAAAGAATCACCATATACTCTCTTTCGGGAGGTGTATTTTTATCGGTTTCTGCTATAGAGAAGAGACGGACGATCGTGTGTGACACCACGTGGTAACGTTTCCGTATCCCCGTAAAATACGTTTATCTTTTCTCGTAGAAAAGAGAGAGGAAGAGGCAGGAGCTCCTCTTTGGCGAGGCTTTCGAACGTCGCGTCCCGTCCGCCGGAATATAATGATATAAATATATAACCGCCGCCGACTTTGTGCGAAAGCGTTGAAACGAACGCGTCGGTCGCCCCATGGTGTGTGTTTGTCGTGTCTTCTTTTCCTCTTCTGCACTTCTCTTCACTGTCGATCGCGAGACCGCGCGAGATCCGCTTCGGTCGTCCAGTCCCCGAAAATTCTTCTCGGACGGGCGTTAAAGTTAACCGGAGCGCGAGATCGTCTAGCGAGAGTCTTTTTCGCGATCGAGTAAAATGTG
>NW_027475655.1:0-5000 GCF_051020985.1 Nomia melanderi | reverse complement strand
AAACTTGGAGGAACGAACGATAGAGAGGAAGAAAATTTTCTTCTCTTTCGTTCGTTTCTCCATTTTTTTTTCGCTCCGATGAAAAGCAATACGCCGCTGGAACTTTGAAATCGGCGCGCTCGAGCGAAACTTGGAGGAACGAACGACAGAGAGGAAAAAATTTTTCTCTTCTTTCGTTCGTTTCTCCGTTTTTTTTCGCTCAGTTGAAAAGCAATACGCCGCTGGAACTTTGAAAAATAACGAGATAAAAAAAAATTTTGTACATTTTTTCATCGTTATTCGTACACGACTTAAGCGTTGGAAAATTTTTAAACCGAATTTTGAAAAATTTTATTCCTGACCGTTGGGACTTGGAAAAATTTCGAGTCAGCCGGTTTGGCCGGTTCGACTTACCGCGAGACGGAGAAAAGTAGATTCGGTCGATCTGTTTTTCGCAGTTTTTGTGAAAAAAAAATTTTGGTCAATTTTTTCAACGTTAAAAACGTGTTCGGGCTGCCTTTTTATCCATGGATTAAGCGCCGAAAAATTTTTAAAACGCATAATAAAAAAGTTTATTCTTGACCGCAGGGACTTAGAAAAATTTCGGGTCGCCGCGTTCGACCTGCTGGCATTACCGCGCGGCCTGGACAGCCCGCTTCGACCGATACATTTTTTTCATTTTCAGAGAAAAAAAAATTTTTGTCAATTTTTTCAACCTTAAAAACGTTAATAAACTGCACTCTTATGCACGGATTAAGCATTGAAAAATTTTTAAAACATGTAATAAAAAAGTTTATTCTTGACCGTTCGGACTTAGAAAAATTTCGAGTACCTCGGATCGCCGGCTGGAATTACCGCACGGCCTGGACAGCCCGCATCGACCGATACATTTTTTCCATTTTCAGTGAAAAAAAAATTTTTGTCAATTTTCTCAACGTTAAAAACGTTAATAAACTGCGTTTTTATGCGTGGATTAAACATTGAAAAAATTTTGAAATATGTGATGAAAAAGTTTACTCTTGACCGTTCGGACTTAGAAAAATTTCGAGTACCTCGGATCGCCGGCTGGAATTACCGCACGGCCTGGACAGCCCGCATCGACCGATACATTTTTTCCATTTTCAGTGAAAAAAAAATTTTTGTCAATTTTCTTAACGTTAAAAACGTTAATAAACTGCGTTTTTATGCGTGGATTAAACATTAAAAAAATTTTGAAATATGTGATGAAAAAGTTTACTCTTGACCGTCGGGACTTAGAAAAATTTCGAGTACCCCGGATCGCCTGCTGGAATTACCGCACGGCCTGGATAGCCCGCATCGACCGATACATTTTTTCCATTTTCAGTGAAAAAAAAATTTTTGTCAATTTTCTCAACGTTAAAAACGTTAATAAACTGCGTTTTTATGCGTGGATTAAACATTAAAAAAATTTTGAAATATGTGATGAAAAAGTTTACTCTTGACCGTTCGGACTTAGAAAAATTTCGAGTACCTCGGATCGCCGGCTGGAATTACCGCACGGCATGGACAGCCCGCATCGACCGATACATTTTTTCCATTTTCAGTGAAAAAAAAATTTTTGTCAATTTTCTCAACGTTAAAAACGTTAATAAACTGCGTTTTTATGCGTGGATTAAACATTAAAAAAATTTTGAAATATGTGATGAAAAAGTTTACTCTTGACCGTCGGGACTTAGAAAAATTTCGAGTACCCCGGATCGCCTGCTGGAATTACCGCACGGCCTGGATAGCCCGCATCGACCGATACATTTTTTCCATTTTCAGTGAAAAAAAAATTTTTGTCAATTTTCTCAACGTTAAAAACGTTAATAAACTGCGTTTTTATGCGTGGATTAAACATTAAAAAAATTTTGAAATATGTGATGAAAAAGTTTACTCTTGACCGTCGGGACTTAGAAAAATTTCGAGTACCCCGGATCGCCTGCTGGCATTACCGCACGGCCTGGACAGCTCGCTCCGACGAATCGGTTTTTTCCATTTTTTCCGAAAAATAAATTTTTGTAATTTTTTTAATGTCAAAAACGTTAATAAACGTCATGTTTACGCATGGATTAAACATTGAAATAATTTTAAAACGCTTATTAAAAAAGTTGTTGTCGACCGTGGGACTTAGAAAAATTTCGAGGAAGTCCGATTCGCCTGCTGGAATTACCGCACGGGCTGGACACCTCGCTCCGACGAATCGGTTTTTTCCATTTTTTTTGAAAAATAAATTTTTGTAATTTTTTTTAATGTTAAAAACGTTAATAAACGTCATGTTTACGCATGGATTAAACATTGAAATAATTTTAAAACGCTTATTAAAAAAGTTGGTGTCGACCGTGGGACTTAGAAAAATTTCGGGAAGTCCGATTCGCCTGCTGGAATTACCGCACGGGCTGGACACCTCGCTCCGACGAATCGGTTTTTTCCATTTTTTTTGAAAAATAAATTTTTGTAATTTTTTTTAATGTTAAAAACGTTAATAAACGTCATGTTTACGCATGGATTAAACATTGAAATAATTTTAAAACGCTTATTAAAAAAGTTGGTGTCGACCGTGGGACTTAGAAAAATTTCGGGAAGTCCGATTCGCCTGCTGGAATTACCGCACGGGCTGGACACCTCGCTCCGACGAATCGGTTTTTTCCATTTTTTTTGAAAAATAAATTTTTGTAATTTTTTTTAATGTTAAAAACGTTAATAAACGTCATGTTTACGCATGGATTAAACATTGAAATAATTTTAAAACGCTTATTAAAAAAGTTGGTGTCGACCGTGGGACTTAGAAAAATTTCGGGAAGTCCGATTCGCCTGCTGGAATTACCGCACGGGCTGGACACCTCGCTCCGACGAATCGGTTTTTTCCATTTTTTTTGAAAAATAAATTTTTGTAATTTTTTTTAATGTTAAAAACGTTAATAAACGTCATGTTTACGCATGGATTAAACATTGAAATAATTTTAAAACGCTTATTAAAAAAGTTGGTGTCGACCGTGGGACTTAGAAAAATTTCGGGAAGTCCGATTCGCCTGCTGGAATTACCGCACGGGCTGGACACCTCGCTCCGACGAATCGGTTTTTTCCATTTTTTTTGAAAAATAAATTTTTGTAATTTTTTTTAATGTTAAAAACGTTAATAAACGTCATGTTTACGCATGGATTAAACATTGAAATAATTTTAAAACGCTTATTAAAAAAGTTGGTGTCGACCGTGGGACTTAGAAAAATTTCGGGAAGTCCGATTCGCCTGCTGGAATTACCGCACGGGCTGGACACCTCGCTCCGACGAATCGGTTTTTTCCATTTTTTTTGAAAAATAAATTTTTGTAATTTTTTTTAATGTTAAAAACGTTAATAAACGTCATGTTTACGCATGGATTAAACATTGAAATAATTTTAAAACGCTTATTAAAAAAGTTGGTGTCGACCGTGGGACTTAGAAAAATTTCGGGAAGTCCGATTCGCCTGCTGGAATTACCGCACGGGCTGGACACCTCGCTCCGACGAATCGGTTTTTTCCATTTTTTTTGAAAAATAAATTTTTGTAATTTTTTTTAATGTTAAAAACGTTAATAAACGTCATGTTTACGCATGGATTAAACATTGAAATAATTTTAAAACGCTTATTAAAAAAGTTTACTCTTGACCGTGGGGACTTAGAAAAATTCCGGCTTGCACGGATTCGACCACTCTGTTTTTCGGAGTTTCTGAGAAAAATAAATTTTTGTAATTTTTTTCATTATGATTTCTGAGTTCTCCCAGTAGTTTAATGTAAGGATTAAGCATTTAAAAATTTTTAAATCGAATATTAAAAAAGTTTACTCTTGCAATTTTTGGAAAAAAAAATTCTAAAAAAATTTTTCTTTCGGTGGAAACTAACGTTTAATATGTACAATAACGATTTATCGAATAAAAATCGTATGTTAATATATGTTCGAATCGACCATAGTTTCAGCGGCTAAGTACCAGCAGCCCGGCCGGTTGGTCTGTACGCGCGGCAGTTTACCACCATAAGCGCCCGTGCTGAGCGGCCGGCGCCGCGGTCGTCGCGGCCGCCCGTTTGGTTACTATAAGAGAGCACGTCGGTTCGAGCGGACCGGTCGGCGCAGCGGCGGGCGAGCGGCTATTCTACGATCTCGGTCGAGAAGCAGTCGTTCAGCTCCTCGAGGTCCATTCCTCGACTGTTCTGTACCGCGTTCCGTTGCGAATTTTTCTCTACACAGCAATGACCACGGGTCGGTGTCTCAGACCGAATGGCCCTTATGTGGTAAGCCCAGAATGTTGGGTTGGATACAACGTATATTCGTTATACTTGTACGACTCTCACATCAACTCTCAGAAACCCAAAAGGGGTTTTCTATCCGAGCGAAAATATATTTTTCGTATACAAAAATTTAATGGCAAAGACCAAACGAAATACTACACACAAAAAGGGGCGACGAACAAAAATTGTTCGAATGAAATATAATATATACATATAAAATTGAGGTGTCCTAAGAGAGAAATACATAAACTAAGAGGTATATATTATAAGAAATATATATTATTTCTGGGCAAAGAAGAGAGAACGAAAAGAAGAGTATGATCTTTAACGCGAGGGCCTCGACATGGGTACGCCTAGCATGGTTCGCGCTTTCTCGATATGTCCAGCATGTTAACGTACGCGGTCTTCGGACTTCGTGCGTTATGTCCGTGCTTACACGATGGAGAGCGCTCGAGCATACGTGCTTACAAACCTGAAAGTCGATGTGACATCCGAGATTCTTTTTCTTCTAAAAAGATCTCGGAGAGATACACGGGAGAGTTTGAAATTTTTGGAGGTCCTCCTGATGTATATGCGCGGATATACCCATGTGGTAATTCGTGCGGAGTTGGTAATCTAATAGTGGAGCGAAATTACCAACTCGAAAGAGAAGAGAGAAGAGAGTAGAGAGAAGAGAGAGGAGAAAGAGAACTGTCTTAAAGACGAGAAAAAGTATCGTCGATCCGACTCTTAAGGGGAGAGAGTCGGCGACTAA
>NW_027475654.1:32500-36368 GCF_051020985.1 Nomia melanderi | reverse complement strand
TTTAACATTAAAAAAAATTACAAAAATTTATTTTTCGGAAAAAATGGAAAAAACCGATTCGTCGGAGCGAGGTGTCCTGCCCGTGCGGTAATTCCAGCAGGCGAATCGGACTTCCCGAAATTTTTCTAAGTCCCACGGTCGACACCAACTTTTTTAATAAGCGTTTTAAAATTATTTCAATGTTTAATCCATGCGTAAACATGAAGTTTATTAACGTTTTTAACATTAAAAAAAATTACAAAAATTTATTTTTCGGAAAAAAAGGAAAAAACCGATTCGGCGGAGCGAGGTGTCCAGCCCGTGCGGTAATTCCAGCAGGCGAATCGGACTTCCCGAAATTTTTCTAAGTCCCACGGTCGACACCAACTTTTTTAATAAGCGTTTTAAAATTATTTCAATGTTTAATCCATGCGTAAACATGATGTTTATTAACGTTTTCAACGTTAAAAAAAATTACAAAAATTTATTTTTCAAAAAAAATGGAAAAAACCGATTCGTCGGAGCGAGGTGTCCTGCCCGTGCGGTAATTCCAGCAGGCGAATCGGACTTCCCGAAATTTTTCTAAGTCCCACGGTCGACACCAACTTTTTTAATAAGCGTTTTAAAATTATTTCAATGTTTAATCCATGCGTAAACATGAAGTTTATTAACGTTTTTAACATTAAAAAAAATTACAAAAATTTATTTTTCGGAAAAAATGGAAAAAACCGATTCGTCGGAGCGAGGTGTCCTGCCCGTGCGGTAATTCCAGCAGGCGAATCGGACTTCCCGAAATTTTTCTAAGTCCCACGGTCGACACCAACTTTTTTAATAAGCGTTTTAAAATTATTTCAATGTTTAATCCATGCGTAAACATGAAGTTTATTAACGTTTTTAACATTAAAAAAAATTACAAAAATTTATTTTTCGGAAAAAAAGGAAAAAACCGATTCGGC
This sequence comes from Nomia melanderi, assembly GCF_051020985.1. Classification (NCBI taxonomy): domain Eukaryota; kingdom Metazoa; phylum Arthropoda; class Insecta; order Hymenoptera; family Halictidae; genus Nomia; species Nomia melanderi. Next base: position 35,433 of record NW_027475654.1, on the reverse strand, counting down.
GGAGCGAGGTGTCCAGCCCGTGCGGTAATTCCAGCAGGCGAATCGGACTTCCCGAAATTTTTCTAAGTCCCACGGTCGACACCAACTTTTTTAATAAGCGTTTTAAAATTATTTCAATGTTTAATCCATGCGTAAACATGATGTTTATTAACGTTTTCAACGTTAAAAAAAATTACAAAAATTTATTTTTCAAAAAAAATGGAAAAAACCGATTCGTCGGAGCGAGGTGTCCTGCCCGTGCGGTAATTCCAGCAGGCGAATCGGACTTCCCGAAATTTTTCTAAGTCCCACGGTCGACACCAACTTTTTTAATAAGTGTTTTAAAATTATTTCAATGTTTAATCCATGCGTAAACATGAAGTTTATTAACGTTTTTAACATTAAAAAAAATTACAAAAATTTATTTTTCGGAAAAAATGGAAAAAACCGATTCGTCGGAGCGAGGTGTCCTGCCCGTGCGGTAATTCCAGCAGGCGAATCGGACTTCCCGAAATTTTTCTAAGTCCCACGGTCGACACCAACTTTTTTAATAAGCGTTTTAAAATTATTTCAATGTTTAATCCATGCGTAAACATGATGTTTATTAACGTTTTCAACGTTAAAAAAAATTACAAAAATTTATTTTTCAAGAAAAATGGAAAATACCGATTCGGCGGAGCGAGGTGTCCAGCCCGTGCGGTAATTCCAGCAGGCGAATCGGACTTCCCGAAATTTTTCTAAGTCCCACGGTCGACACCAACTTTTTTAATAAGCGTTTTAAAATTATTTCAATGTTTAATCCATGCGTAAACATGATGTTTATTAACGTTTTCAACGTTAAAAAAAATTACAAAAATTTATTTTTCAAGAAAAATGGAAAATACCGATTCGGCGGAGCGAGGTGTCCAGCCCGTGCGGTAATTCCAGCAGGCGAATCGGACTTCCCGAAATTTTTCTAAGTCCCACGGTCGACACCAACTTTTTTAATAAGTGTTTTAAAATTATTTCAATGTTTAATCCATGCGTAAACATGACGTTTATTAACGTTTTTGACATTAAAAAAAATTACAAAAATTTATTTTTCAAAAAAAATGGAAAAAACCGATTCGTCGGAGCGAGGTGTCCAGCCCGTGCGGTAATTCCAGCAGGCGAATCGGACTTCCCGAAATTTTTCTAAGTCCCACGGTCGACACCAACTTTTTTAATAAGCGTTTTAAAATTATTTCAATGTTTAATCCATGCGTAAACATGATGTTTATTAACGTTTTCAACGTTAAAAAAAATTACAAAAATTTATTTTTCAAAAAAAATGGAAAAAACCGATTCGTCGGAGCGAGGTGTCCTGCCCGTGCGGTAATTCCAGCAGGCGAATCGGACTTCCCGAAATTTTTCTAAGTCCCACGGTCGACACCAACTTTTTTAATAAGCGTTTTAAAATTATTTCAATGTTTAATCCATGCGTAAACATGAAGTTTATTAACGTTTTTAACATTAAAAAAAATTACAAAAATTTATTTTTCGGAAAAAATGGAAAAAACCGATTCGTCGGAGCGAGGTGTCCTGCCCGTGCGGTAATTCCAGCAGGCGAATCGGACTTCCCGAAATTTTTCTAAGTCCCACGGTCGACACCAACTTTTTTAATAAGCGTTTTAAAATTATTTCAATGTTTAATCCATGCGTAAACATGAAGTTTATTAACGTTTTTAACATTAAAAAAAATTACAAAAATTTATTTTTCGGAAAAAAAGGAAAAAACCGATTCGGCGGAGCGAGGTGTCCAGCCCGTGCGGTAATTCCAGCAGGCGAATCGGACTTCCCGAAATTTTTCTAAGTCCCACGGTCGACACCAACTTTTTTAATAAGCGTTTTAAAATTATTTCAATGTTTAATCCATGCGTAAACATGAAGTTTATTAACGTTTTTAACATTAAAAAAAATTACAAAAATTTATTTTTCGGAAAAAATGGAAAAAACCGATTCGTCGGAGCGAGGTGTCCTGCCCGTGCGGTAATTCCAGCAGGCGAATCGGACTTCCCGAAATTTTTCTAAGTCCCACGGTCGACACCAACTTTTTTAATAAGCGTTTTAAAATTATTTCAATGTTTAATCCATGCGTAAACATGATGTTTATTAACGTTTTCAACGTTAAAAAAAATTACAAAAATTTATTTTTCAAAAAAAATGGAAAAAACCGATTCGTCGGAGCGAGGTGTCCTGCCCGTGCGGTAATTCCAGCAGGCGAATCGGACTTCCCGAAATTTTTCTAAGTCCCACGGTCGACACCAACTTTTTTAATAAGTGTTTTAAAATTATTTCAATGTTTAATCCATGCGTAAACATGACGTTTATTAACGTTTTTGACATTAAAAAAAATTACAAAAATTTATTTTTCAAAAAAAATGGAAAAAACCGATTCGTCGGAGCGAGGTGTCCAGCCCGTGCGGTAATGCCAGCAGGCGATCCGGGGTACTCGAAATTTTTCTAAGTCCCGACGGTCAAGAGTAAACTTTTTCATCGCATATTTCAAAATTTTTTCAATGTTTAATCTACGCATAAAAACGCAGTTTATCGCAGTTTTTAACGTTGAGAAAATTGACAAAAATTTTTTTTTCACTGAAAATGGAAAAAATGTATCGGTCGATGCGGGCTATCCAGGCCGTGCGGTAATTCCAGCAGGCGATCCGGGGTACTCGAAATTTTTCTAAGTCCCGACGGTCAAGAGTAAACTTTTTCATCACATATTTCAAAATTTTTTTAATGTTTAATCCACGCATAAAAACGCAGTTTATTAACGTTTTTAACGTTGAGAAAATTGACAAAAATTTTTTTTTCACTGAAAATGGAAAAAATGTATCGGTCGATGCGGGCTATCCAGGCCGTGCGGTAATTCCAGCAGGCGATCCGGGGTACTCGAAATTTTTCTAAGTCCCGACGGTCAAGAGTAAACTTTTTCA
>NW_027475654.1:17500-25000 GCF_051020985.1 Nomia melanderi | reverse complement strand
GCGTCGAATTCGAAAAATAAAAAAAAAAGAAAAACACCTTTTCTCTCTCTCGGGGTAAAAGAGTCGATGTGTATTGTGTATAAAGGTTCTGCGAGAAGTCTCGTTTTGACGTGTGTTCCGCCGATAACGACGATCCTCCGAAACGGGGATACAGAAACGTTACACCTCACAACACGATCTCCGTCTCTTCTCTATAGCAGAAACCGATAAAAATACACCTCCCGAAAGAGAGTATATGGTGATTCTTTTTATATATATATATTTCGAAATTCAACTGAACGTGGCGGAAGCGCACGGTGGTGGTCCAGCGAGGACACGCGACGACGGGGAATAAGAACTATTCGACCCGTTACGAATACGCATGCTCGTCCCGCACGATTTTAACACACACCGTGTTTTTCTCCAGTCGTCAAAGCGTTCGTGCGTCGAATTCGAAAAATAAAAAAAAGAAATACACCTTTTCTCTCTCTCTCGGGGTAAAAAGAGTCGATGTGTATTGTGTATAAAGGTTCTGCTGCGAGAAGTCTCGTTTTGCCGTGTGTTTCGGTAACGACGATCCTCCGAAACGTACATCTCATTCGTAAGAGAGGAAGAAAACAATCTCCCTGGGGCCAGTCGGTAATATACCGACATACGACGTGTCGTGCACATCCGTCTCACGCACGGTATACAAAATATGAATAAAACGTGTGTAGTCTCTCTCTCTCTCGACTTCTTAATATTTTCTTTCACCTCTGACGCATCATTTCAGGTGACGTCGGGAGCGCGGGAAAAAAAATTTTTCTAAACACACACGAAACCGTTCATCTCACGAACAGCCGAAAAAGTTGTCGCTCAGATCCATATCGCAGTGGAGCGGTATCCGCGGGCGGTCGTAATTGAACGACGCACGACGCCGCGAACACTCACGCGAGTCCATACAAACGATTCCGATCGTTTTGCAACAACTAGAACGTACACTGTCCGTGAAATTCACAGAATTTTCGCGTGTCCGCGACAAACGCCGACGAGACACCCATCGTTCGCTCGTACGTAGCATCCTTCTCTTAACCCGACTCAGAAACGTTCTTTGCGCCCTTCGGTAAAAAAACGTTCGATCCGAAGAGGTGAACGACGGCGGGGATTTGACAGAGCTACGCAAGCAGTGTATGGTACGTAAACGACCCTCAGCCAGGCGTGGTCCAGGAATTGTATCCGTGGACCGCAATGTGCGTTCGAAATGTCGATGTTCATGTGTCCTGCAGTTCACACGTTGACGCGCAATTAGCTGCGTTCTTCATCGACCCACGAGCCAAGTGATCCACCGTTCAGGGTAATCGTATAAATTTTATATTTCACATATATAATTTTATTCTCATTTGTTCGACCTAATATCTCTCTTCTTTCAAAGAGAAGATAAAAGTTGATACCTGAATCTCCGACCAGCGCGCGAAGGAGATTCAGGCGTCGCCTTGGAGACGACACCGAAGCCTTTCGAGACGAAAAACGTTCAAGTAATATGTATATATTTCTCGACGTTCCGGGCGTATAGTGCATTCAAAAACCCGCGAAAGACGCAGAAGACTCGCACGCGTGGAAACGACGGGGATATATTTTGTATCCTACCCGATACTGAATCCATCGCGTGCAGTCGACCCTCGCGTTCTTCCGATCAGACGCATCTATTGTTGCGCGCATGTTTTCGCGTCGCATCGCGCGAAACGTTGCACGAATCGTACCGATCGATCGATTGAAAGCAAATAATGAAAAAAGACTTCACAGCTGGCTCTTTGCCGGTCATTCGTCCCATGTTATCTCTTGCCGCGAAATTGGCGCGCAAGAGTTGGGTGTCAGACGCGCGGCTTTAAAACGAGCTTCACGGCCGGTCCCTTCGTTACCGCTTTCGTTCTTTCTCTCGGAACGACCATGAACGAACACGACGAGCGACGCTACGGCATACACACGTCCACGGATTCGATTAAAAAAACAGACTTCACAGCTGGCTCTTTGCCGGTCATTCGTCCCATATTATCTCTTGCCGCGAAATTGGCGCGCAAGAGTTGGGTGTCAGACGCACGGCTTTAAAACGAGCTTCACGGCCGGTCCTCTCAATTCCGTGTACGGTACACGCAAGATGCGGGTTCCACTTCCAGACTACCCGGTCCCTTCTCTCTACGAGAATCGATAGTAGAAGAACGGCTCGAAAACGCGTCTCAGAGACTAGGGGAAAAGAAGCGGTATGCGAGCGAAACGAAAACGCATTATGGAAACGTCGCGAAACAATGTTCGACGGTTGCTCGGTTCCAATCGTGCGGCCGTTTCAATTTCTCGTGCGCTTCACCGTCCCTCCGTAACTCTGGCCGATCGCGTATACCGAAGAGCCGACACGCGCAAAAACCACAGGCATTGTATACTGTATATATATATGTTACAGTCACAGCCTTCGCGCGTTTTACTCTCCGACGCGGGGTTTCCACGACGAAAGAGAGACAGTTTCGTGGCGGGTGACTCGGCCGAATCGCTACGACGGGTATTTCTATTATAGAACGAATCATCGCCACCCTTTACCAGTGCCCGACGAAGGAATCACAAGGTCATCTGGAGTTTACAATGCCAGCGACGGTAATTCCAACGAAGACCCGATAAGTCAACTCATCGTTCTATTTCTCCCCGTACAGAAAAGCGAATCGACGCTAACGCACCTCGCGCAAGCACGAACGTTCTCTTCGCGTGGATCATCCCATCGTCGAAAGATGTAAAGACGCATTGGAGATCGTGGTCTCTGGCGGGCTCATTGCACGCCCCACTGCATATCTTTCCTCGAATCGAGAATGATTCGTCCACTAAGGCTGCGAAACTACGCGTCGAGGAAACTAGGGGAAAGAAGCGGGATGCGAGCGAAACGACAATACATTATGGAAACGTCGCGAAACAATGTTCGGCGGTTGCTCGTTTCCTCCTGCGGACGTTTCATTGCTCGGGCGCTTCACGTCCCTCCGTAACCTTCGCGCGATCGCGTGCCCCGGAGAGCCGGCAACCGGTGAACCACAGGCGTATAAACTATAGTCTTCTATAGCAAGCCTTCGGCGGTTACTCTCCGACGCGGGGATTCCACGACGAGAGAGAATTTCGTGGCGGGTGACATCGGTCGAAACGCTACGACGGGTATTTCTATTATAGAACGAATCATCGCCACCCTTTACCAGTGCCCGACGAAGGAATCACAAGGTCATCTGGAGTTTACAATGCCAGCGACGGTAATTCCAACGAAGACCCGATAAGTCAACTCATCGTTCTATTTCTCCCCGTACAGACAAGCGAATCAACGCTATCGCACCTCACGCATGCACGAACGTTCTCTTCGCGTGAATCGTCCCATCGTCGAAAGATATAGCCGCTTGGAGATCGTGGCCCATCAAGTTCTTCCGTAACTCCTGCGCGATCGCGTACCCCGGAGAGCAGGCAACCGGTGAACCACAGGCGTATAAACTATAGTCTTCTATAGCAAGCCTTCGCGTTTACTCTACGACGCGGGGATTCCACGACGAGAGAGATTTTCGTGGCGGGTGACACGGCCGAATCGCTACGACGGGTATTTCTATTATAGAACGAATCATCGCCACCCTTTACCAGTGCCCGACGAAGGAATCACAAGGTCATCTGGAGTTTACAATGCCAGCGACGGTAATTCCAACGAAGACCCGATAAGTCAACTCATCGTTCTATTTCTCCCCGTACAGAAAAGCGAATCGGCGCTATCGCACCTCACGCAAGCAGGAATGATCTCTTCGCGTGGATCGTCCCATCGTCGAAAGATGTAAGACGTACAGAAATCGTGGTCCATCACGATTATTCGTAACTCTCCGAGTCGCGTATCTGAGAGTAGGACAAACGGAGAACCACAGGCATAAATAATACTATATGTTTCTTATATAGTTAGCCTTCGCGTTTTACTCTCCGACATGGGGATTCCACGACGAGAGAGAGTTTCGTGGCGGGTGTCTCGGCCGAATCGCTACGACGGGTATTTCTATTATAGAACGAATCATCGCCACCCTTTACCAGTGCCTCTGGAGTTTACAATGCCAGCGACGGTAATTCCAACGAAGACCCGATAAGTCAACTCATCGTTCTATTTCTCCCCGTACAGAAAAGCGAATCGACGCTATCGCACCTCGCGCGAGCACGTAACTACTCTTCGCGTGGATCGTCCCATCGTCGAAAGATGTAAGACGCACGGAAATCGTGGCCCATCAACGTTTTTTTGTAACTCTGCCGATCGCGTATCACAGAGCCGAGACGCACATACCACAGGCGTATAATACCGTTTTCTTTCGTATGGTAAGCCTTCGCGTTTACTCTTCGGCGCGGGGTTTCCACGTCGAGAGAGACATTCGTGGCGGGTGACATCGGTCGAAACGCTACGACGGGTATTACTATTATAGAACGAATCATCGCCACCCTTTACCAGTGCCCGACGAAGGAATCACAAGGTCATCTGGAGTTTACAATGCCAGCGACGGTAATTCCAACGAAGACCCGATAAGTCAACTCAACGTTCTATTTCTCCCCGTACAGAAAAGCGAATCGACGCTGTTGCACCTCACGCAAGCACGAACGTTCTCTTCGCGTGGATCGTCCCATCGTCGAAAGATGTAAGACGCACGGAAATCGTGGCACATCACGTGTTTTCGGAACTCTGTCGACCGCGTATCTCAGAGACGACGCGCGCGAACCACTGGCATATACTATTATATATCGCGTTTTACCCTCCGACGCGGGGATTCCACGACGAGAGAGAGTTTCGTGAGCGGGTTGACTCGGAAGAAACGCTACGACGGGTATTTCTATTATAGAACGCATCATCGCCACCCTTTACCAGTGCCCGACGAAGGAATCACAAGGTCATCTGGAGTTTACAATGCCAGCGACGGTAATTCCAACGAAGACCCGATAAGTCAACTCAACGTTCTATTTCTCCCCGTACAGAAAAGCGAATCGACGCAATCGCACCATACGCGTGCACGTAAACAACTCTTCGCGTGGATCGTCCCATCGTCGAGAGACGTAAGTTTTCATAGTATGAATTCGCGTTTTACTCTCCGACGCGGGGATTCCACGACGAGAGAGAGTTTCGTGAGCGGGTTGACTCGGAAGAAACGCTACGACGGGTATTTCTATTATAGAACGCATCATCGCCACCCTTTACCAGTGCCCGACGAAGGAATCACAAGGTCATCTGGAGTTTACAATGCCAGCGACGGTAATTCCAACGAAGACCCGATAAGTCAACTCAACGTTCTATTTCTCCCCGTACAGAAAAGCGAATCGACGCAATCGCACCATACGCGTGCACGTAAACAACTCTTCGCGTGGATCGTCCCATCGTCGAGAGACGTAAGTTTTCATAGTATGAATTCGCGTTTTACTCTCCGACGCGGGGATTCCACGACGAGAGAGAGTTTCGTGAGCGGGTTGACTCGGAAGAAACGCTACGACGGGTATTTCTATTATAGAACGCATCATCGCCACCCTTTACCAGTGCCCGACGAAGGAATCACAAGGTCATCTGGAGTTTACAATGCCAGCGACGGTAATTCCAACGAAGACCCGATAAGTCAACTCAACGTTCTATTACTCCCCGTACAGAAAAGCGAATCGACGCAATCGCACCATACGCGTGCACGTAACAACTCTTCGCGTGGATCGTCCCATCGTCGAGAGACGTAAGTTTCATAGTAAGCCTTCGGCGTTTTACTCTCCGACGCGGGGATTCCACGACGAGAGAGAGAGTTTCGTGAGCGGGTTGACTCGGAAGAAACGCTACGACGGGTATTTCTATTATAGAACGCATCATCGCCACCCTTTACCAGTGCCCGACGAAGGAATCACAAGGTCATCTGGAGTTTACAATGCCAGCGACGGTAATTCCAACGAAGACCCGATAAGTCAACTCAACGTTCTATTTCTCCCCGTACAGAAAAGCGAATCGACGCAATCGCACCATACGCGTACACGTAAACAACTCTTCGCGTGGATCGTCCCATCGTCGAGAGACGTAAGTTTTCATAGTATGAATTCGCGTTTTACTCTCCGACGCGGGGATTCCACGACGAGAGAGAGTTTCGTGAGCGGGTTGACTCGGAAGAAACGCTACGACGGGTATTTCTATTATAGAACGCATCATCGCCACCCTTTACCAGTGCCCGACGAAGGAATCACAAGGTCATCTGGAGTTTACAATGCCAGCGACGGTAATTCCAACGAAGACCCGATAAGTCAACTCAACGTTCTATTTCTCCCCGTACAGAAAAGCGAATCGACGCAATCGCACCATACGCGTGCACGTAAACAACTCTTCGCGTGGATCGTCCCATCGTCGAGAGACGTAAGTTTTCATAGTATGAATTCGCGTTTTACTCTCCGACGCGGGGATTCCACGACGAGAGAGAGTTTCGTGAGCGGGTTGACTCGGAAGAAACGCTACGACGGGTATTTCTATTATAGAACGCATCATCGCCACCCTTTACCAGTGCCCGACGAAGGAATCACAAGGTCATCTGGAGTTTACAATGCCAGCGACGGTAATTCCAACGAAGACCCGATAAGTCAACTCAACGTTCTATTACTCCCCGTACAGAAAAGCGAATCGACGCAATCGCACCATACGCGTGCACGTAACAACTCTTCGCGTGGATCGTCCCATCGTCGAGAGACGTAAGTTTCCATACTATGAATTCGCGTTTTACTCTCCGACGCGGGGATTCCACGACGAGAGAGTGTTTCGTGAGCGGGTTGACTCGGAAGAAACGCTACGACGGGTATTTCTATTATAGAACGCATCATCGCCACCCTTTACCAGTGCCCGACGAAGGAATCACAAGGTCATCTGGAGTTTACAATGCCAGCGACGGTAATTCCAACGAAGACCCGATAAGTCAACTCAACGTTCTATTGCTCCCCGTACAGAAAAGCGAATCGACGCAATCGCACCATACGCGTGCACGTAACAACTCTTCGCGTGGATCGTCCCATCGTCGAGAGACGTAAGTTTCATAAGTAAGCCTTCGGCGTTTTATTCTCCGACGCGGGGATTCCACGACGAGAGAGTGTTTCGTGGCGGGTGACTAGGCCGAAACGCTACGACGGGTATTTCTATTATAGAACGAATCATCGCCACCCTTTACCAGTGCCCGACGAAGGAATCACAAGGTCATCTGGAGTTTACAATGCCAGCGACGGTAATTCCAACGAAGACCCGATAAGTCAGCTCATCGTTCTATTTCTCCCCGTACAGAAAGGCGAATCGACGCTATCGCACCTCGCGCGAGCACGTAACAACTCTTCGCGTGGATCGTCCCATCGTCGAGAGACGTAAGACGCACGGAAATCGTGGTTCATCGCGTCTTTTCCTACTCTCTTGAATCGCAATTTCGTATAGAGCCTACACACGCGAACCACCGGCATATACTATTTCTTCTCTCATAGTAAGCCTTCGCGCGTTTTACTCTCCGATGCGGG
>NW_027475654.1:5000-15000 GCF_051020985.1 Nomia melanderi | reverse complement strand
AATGTGGGTACGATCTAAGGAACCATAACTGATTTAATGAGCCATTCGCGGTTTCACCTTAATACGGCATGTACTGAGACATGCATGGCTTAATCTTTGAGACAAGCATATGACTACTGGCAGGATCAACCAGGGAGCTTCGAGTAAATTTTCATCATACGAAGCAAAAATATGTATGTATATATATATCTTAGTCGCCGACTCTCTCCCCTTAAGAGTCGGATCGACGATACTTTTTCTCGTCTTTAAGACAGTTCTCTTTCTCCTCTCTCTTCTCTCTACTCTCTTCTCTCTTCTCTCTTCTCTTTCGAGTTGGTAAATTTCGCTCCACTATTAGATTACCAACTCCGCACGAATTACCACATGGGTATATCCGCGCATATACATCAGGAGGACCTCCAAAAATTTCAAACTCTCCCGTGTATCTCTCCGAGATCTTTTTAGAAGAAAAAGAATCTCGGATGTCACATCGACTTTCAGGTTTGTAAGCACGTATGCTCGAGCGCTCTCCATCGTGTAAGCACGGACATAACGCACGAAGTCCGAAGACCGCGTACGTTAACATGCTGGACATATCGAGAAAGCGCGAACCATGCTAGGCGTACCCATGTCGAGGCCCTCGCGTTAAAGATCATACTCTTCTTTTCGTTCTCTCTTCTTTGCCCAGAAATAATATATATTTCTTATAATATATACCTCTTAGTTTATGTATTTCTCTCTTAGGACACCTCAATTTTATATGTATATATTATATTTCATTCGAACAATTTTTGTTCGTCGCCCCTTTTTGTGTGTAGTATTTCGTTTGGTCTTTGCCATTAAATTTTTGTATACGAAAAATATATTTTCGCTCGGATAGAAAACCCCTTTTGGGTTTCTGAGAGTTGATGTGAGAGTCGTACAAGTATAACGAATATACGTTGTATCCAACCCAACATTCTGGGCTTACCACATAAGGGCCATTCGGTCTGAGACACCGACCCGTGGTCATGCTGTGTAGAGAAAAATTCGCAACGGAACGCGGTACAGAACAGTCGAGGAATGGACCTCGAGGAGCTGAACGACTGCTTCTCGACCGAGATCGTAGAATAGCCGCTCGCCCGCCGCTGCGCCGACCGGTCCGCTCGAACCGACGTGCTCTCTTATAGTAACCAAACGGGCGGCCGCGACGACCGCGGCGCCGGCCGCTCAGCACGGGCGCTTATGGTGGTAAACTGCCGCGCGTACAGACCAACCGGCCGGGCTGCTGGTACTTAGCCGCTGAAACTATGGTCGATTCGAACATATATTAACATACGATTTTTATTCGATAAATCGTTATTGTACATATTAAACGTTAGTTTCCACCGAAAGAAAAATTTTTTAGAATTTTTTTTTTCCAAAAATTGCAAGAGTAAACTTTTTTAATATTCGATTTAAAAATTTTTAAATGCTTAATCCTTACATTAAACTACTGGGAGAACTCAGAAATCATAATGAAAAAAATTACAAAAATTTATTTTTCTCAGAAACTCCGAAAAACAGAGTGGTCGAATCCGTGCAAGCCGGAATTTTTCTAAGTCCCCACGGTCAAGAGTAAACTTTTTTAATAAGCGTTTTAAAATTATTTCAATGTTTAATCCATGCGTAAACATGAAGTTTATTAACGTTTTTAACATTAAAAAAAATTACAAAAATTTATTTTTCGGAAAAAATGGAAAAAACCGATTCGTCGGAGCGAGGTGTCCTGCCCGTGCGGTAATTCCAGCAGGCGAATCGGACTTCCCGAAATTTTTCTAAGTCCCACGGTCGACACCAACTTTTTTAATAAGCGTTTTAAAATTATTTCAATGTTTAATCCATGCGTAAACATGAAGTTTATTAACGTTTTTACATTAAAAAAAATTACAAAAATTTATTTTTCGGAAAAAAAGGAAAAAACCGATTCGGCGGAGCGAGGTGTCCAGCCCGTGCGGTAATTCCAGCAGGCGAATCGGACTTCCCGAAATTTTTCTAAGTCCCACGGTCGACACCAACTTTTTTAATAAGCGTTTTAAAATTATTTCAATGTTTAATCCATGCGTAAACATGATGTTTATTAACGTTTTCAACGTTAAAAAAAATTACAAAAATTTTATTTTCAAAAAAATGGAAAAAACCGATTCGTCGGAGCGAGGTGTCCTGCCCGTGCGGTAATTCCAGCAGGCGAATCGGACTTCCCGAAATTTTTCTAAGTCCCACGGTCGACACCAACTTTTTTAATAAGCGTTTTAAAATTATTTCAATGTTTAATCCATGCGTAAACATGAAGTTTATTAACGTTTTTAACATTAAAAAAAATTACAAAAATTTATTTTTCGGAAAAAATGGAAAAAACCGATTCGTCGGAGCGAGGTGTCCTGCCCGTGCGGTAATTCCAGCAGGCGAATCGGACTTCCCGAAATTTTTCTAAGTCCCACGGTCGACACCAACTTTTTTAATAAGCGTTTTAAAATTATTTCAATGTTTAATCCATGCGTAAACATGAAGTTTATTAACGTTTTTAACATTAAAAAAAATTACAAAAATTTATTTTTCGGAAAAAAAGGAAAAAACCGATTCGGCGGAGCGAGGTGTCCAGCCCGTGCGGTAATTCCAGCAGGCGAATCGGACTTCCCGAAATTTTTCTAAGTCCCACGGTCGACACCAACTTTTTTAATAAGCGTTTTAAAATTATTTCAATGTTTAATCCATGCGTAAACATGAAGTTTATTAACGTTTTTAACATTAAAAAAAATTACAAAAATTTATTTTTCGGAAAAAATGGAAAAAACCGATTCGTCGGAGCGAGGTGTCCTGCCCGTGCGGTAATTCCAGCAGGCGAATCGGACTTCCCGAAATTTTTCTAAGTCCCACGGTCGACACCAACTTTTTTAATAAGCGTTTTAAAATTATTTCAATGTTTAATCCATGCGTAAACATGAAGTTTATTAACGTTTTTAACATTAAAAAAAATTACAAAAATTTATTTTTCGGAAAAAAAGGAAAAAACCGATTCGGCGGAGCGAGGTGTCCAGCCCGTGCGGTAATTCCAGCAGGCGAATCGGACTTCCCGAAATTTTTCTAAGTCCCACGGTCGACACCAACTTTTTTAATAAGCGTTTTAAAATTATTTCAATGTTTAATCCATGCGTAAACATGATGTTTATTAACGTTTTCAACGTTAAAAAAAATTACAAAAATTTATTTTTCAAAAAAAATGGAAAAAACCGATTCGTCGGAGCGAGGTGTCCTGCCCGTGCGGTAATTCCAGCAGGCGAATCGGACTTCCCGAAATTTTTCTAAGTCCCACGGTCGACACCAACTTTTTTAATAAGCGTTTTAAAATTATTTCAATGTTTAATCCATGCGTAAACATGAAGTTTATTAACGTTTTTAACATTAAAAAAAATTACAAAAATTTATTTTTCGGAAAAAATGGAAAAAACCGATTCGTCGGAGCGAGGTGTCCTGCCCGTGCGGTAATTCCAGCAGGCGAATCGGACTTCCCGAAATTTTTCTAAGTCCCACGGTCGACACCAACTTTTTTAATAAGCGTTTTAAAATTATTTCAATGTTTAATCCATGCGTAAACATGAAGTTTATTAACGTTTTTAACATTAAAAAAAATTACAAAAATTTATTTTTCGGAAAAAAAGGAAAAAACCGATTCGGCGGAGCGAGGTGTCCAGCCCGTGCGGTAATTCCAGCAGGCGAATCGGACTTCCCGAAATTTTTCTAAGTCCCACGGTCGACACCAACTTTTTTAATAAGCGTTTTAAAATTATTTCAATGTTTAATCCATGCGTAAACATGATGTTTATTAACGTTTTCAACGTTAAAAAAAATTACAAAAATTTATTTTTCAAAAAAAATGGAAAAAACCGATTCGTCGGAGCGAGGTGTCCTGCCCGTGCGGTAATTCCAGCAGGCGAATCGGACTTCCCGAAATTTTTCTAAGTCCCACGGTCGACACCAACTTTTTTAATAAGCGTTTTAAAATTATTTCAATGTTTAATCCATGCGTAAACATGAAGTTTATTAACGTTTTTAACATTAAAAAAAATTACAAAAATTTATTTTTCGGAAAAAATGGAAAAAACCGATTCGTCGGAGCGAGGTGTCCTGCCCGTGCGGTAATTCCAGCAGGCGAATCGGACTTCCCGAAATTTTTCTAAGTCCCACGGTCGACACCAACTTTTTTAATAAGCGTTTTAAAATTATTTCAATGTTTAATCCATGCGTAAACATGAAGTTTATTAACGTTTTTAACATTAAAAAAAATTACAAAAATTTATTTTCGGAAAAAAAGGAAAAAACCGATTCGGCGGAGCGAGGTGTCCAGCCCGTGCGGTAATTCCAGCAGGCGAATCGGACTTCCCGAAATTTTTCTAAGTCCCACGGTCGACACCAACTTTTTTAATAAGCGTTTTAAAATTATTTCAATGTTTAATCCATGCGTAAACATGATGTTTATTAACGTTTTCAACGTTAAAAAAAATTACAAAAATTTATTTTTCAAAAAAAATGGAAAAAACCGATTCGTCGGAGCGAGGTGTCCTGCCCGTGCGGTAATTCCAGCAGGCGAATCGGACTTCCCGAAATTTTTCTAAGTCCCACGGTCGACACCAACTTTTTTAATAAGTGTTTTAAAATTATTTCAATGTTTAATCCATGCGTAAACATGAAGTTTATTAACGTTTTTAACATTAAAAAAAATTACAAAAATTTATTTTTCGGAAAAAATGGAAAAAACCGATCGTCGGAGCGAGGTGTCCTGCCCGTGCGGTAATTCCAGCAGGCGAATCGGACTTCCCGAAATTTTTCTAAGTCCCACGGTCGACACCAACTTTTTTAATAAGCGTTTTAAAATTATTTCAATGTTTAATCCATGCGTAAACATGATGTTTATTAACGTTTTCAACGTTAAAAAAAATTACAAAATTTATTTTTCAAGAAAAAGGAAAATAATTCGTCGGAGCGAGGTGTCCTGCCCGTGCGGTAATTCCAGCAGGCGAATCGGACTTCCCGAAATTTTTCTAAGTCCCACGGTCGACACCAACTTTTTTAATAAGCGTTTTAAAATTATTTCAATGTTTAATCCATGCGTAAACATGAAGTTTATTAACGTTTTTAACATTAAAAAAATTACAAAAATTTATTTTTCGGAAAAAAAGGAAAAAACCGATTCGGCGGAGCGAGGTGTCCAGCCCGTGCGGTAATTCCAGCAGGCGAATCGGACTTCCCGAAATTTTTCTAAGTCCCACGGTCGACACCAACTTTTTTAATAAGCGTTTTAAAATTATTTCAATGTTTAATCCATGCGTAAACATGATGTTTATTAACGTTTTCAACGTTAAAAAAAATTACAAAAATTTATTTTTCAAAAAAAATGGAAAAAACCGATTCGTCGGAGCGAGGTGTCCTGCCCGTGCGGTAATTCCAGCAGGCGAATCGGACTTCCCGAAATTTTTCTAAGTCCCACGGTCGACACCAACTTTTTTAATAAGCGTTTTAAAATTATTTCAATGTTTAATCCATGCGTAAACATGAAGTTTATTAACGTTTTTAACATTAAAAAAAATTACAAAAATTTATTTTTCGGAAAAATGGAAAAAACCGATTCGTCGGAGCGAGGTGTCCTGCCCGTGCGGTAATTCCAGCAGGCGAATCGGACTTCCCGAAATTTTTCTAAGTCCCACGGTCGACACCAACTTTTTTAATAAGCGTTTTAAAATTATTTCAATGTTTAATCCATGCGTAAACATGAAGTTTATTAACGTTTTTAACATTAAAAAAAATTACAAAAATTTATTTTTCGGAAAAAAAGGAAAAAACCGATTCGGCGGAGCGAGGTGTCCAGCCCGTGCGGTAATTCCAGCAGGCGAATCGGACTTCCCGAAATTTTTCTAAGTCCCACGGTCGACACCAACTTTTTTAATAAGCGTTTTAAAATTATTTCAATGTTTAATCCATGCGTAAACATGATGTTTATTAACGTTTTCAACGTTAAAAAAAATTACAAAAATTTATTTTCAAAAAAAATGGAAAAAACCGATTCGTCGGAGCGAGGTGTCCTGCCCGTGCGGTAATTCCAGCAGGCGAATCGGACTTCCCGAAATTTTTCTAAGTCCCACGGTCGACACCAACTTTTTTAATAAGCGTTTTAAAATTATTTCAATGTTTAATCCATGCGTAAACATGAAGTTTATTAACGTTTTTAACATTAAAAAAATTACAAAAATTTATTTTTCGGAAAAAATGGAAAAAACCGATTCGTCGGAGCGAGGTGTCCTGCCCGTGCGGTAATTCCAGCAGGCGAATCGGACTTCCCGAAATTTTTCTAAGTCCCACGGTCGACACCAACTTTTTTAATAAGCGTTTTAAAATTATTTCAATGTTTAATCCATGCGTAAACATGAAGTTTATTAACGTTTTTAACATTAAAAAAAATTACAAAAATTTATTTTTCGGAAAAAAAGGAAAAAACCGATTCGGCGGAGCGAGGTGTCCAGCCCGTGCGGTAATTCCAGCAGGCGAATCGGACTTCCCGAAATTTTTCTAAGTCCCACGGTCGACACCAACTTTTTTAATAAGCGTTTTAAAATTATTTCAATGTTTAATCCATGCGTAAACATGATGTTTATTAACGTTTTCAACGTTAAAAAAAATTACAAAAATTTATTTTTCAAAAAAAATGGAAAAAACCGATTCGTCGGAGCGAGGTGTCCTGCCCGTGCGGTAATTCCAGCAGGCGAATCGGACTTCCCGAAATTTTTCTAAGTCCCACGGTCGACACCAACTTTTTTAATAAGTGTTTTAAAATTATTTCAATGTTTAATCCATGCGTAAACATGAAGTTTATTAACGTTTTTAACATTAAAAAAAATTACAAAAATTTATTTTTCGGAAAAAATGGAAAAAACCGATTCGTCGGAGCGAGGTGTCCTGCCCGTGCGGTAATTCCAGCAGGCGAATCGGACTTCCCGAAATTTTTCTAAGTCCCACGGTCGACACCAACTTTTTTAATAAGCGTTTTAAAATTATTTCAATGTTTAATCCATGCGTAAACATGATGTTTATTAACGTTTTCAACGTTAAAAAAAATTACAAAAATTTATTTTTCAAGAAAAATGGAAAATACCGATTCGGCGGAGCGAGGTGTCCAGCCCGTGCGGTAATTCCAGCAGGCGAATCGGACTTCCCGAAATTTTTCTAAGTCCCACGGTCGACACCAACTTTTTTAATAAGCGTTTTAAAATTATTTCAATGTTTAATCCATGCGTAAACATGATGTTTATTAACGTTTTCAACGTTAAAAAAAATTACAAAAATTTATTTTTCAAGAAAAATGGAAAATACCGATTCGGCGGAGCGAGGTGTCCAGCCCGTGCGGTAATTCCAGCAGGCGAATCGGACTTCCCGAAATTTTTCTAAGTCCCACGGTCGACACCAACTTTTTTAATAAGTGTTTTAAAATTATTTCAATGTTTAATCCATGCGTAAACATGACGTTTATTAACGTTTTTGACATTAAAAAAAATTACAAAAATTTATTTTTCAAAAAAAATGGAAAAAACCGATTCGTCGGAGCGAGGTGTCCAGCCCGTGCGGTAATTCCAGCAGGCGAATCGGACTTCCCGAAATTTTTCTAAGTCCCACGGTCGACACCAACTTTTTTAATAAGCGTTTTAAAATTATTTCAATGTTTAATCCATGCGTAAACATGATGTTTATTAACGTTTTCAACGTTAAAAAAAATTACAAAAATTTATTTTTCAAAAAAAATGGAAAAAACCGATTCGTCGGAGCGAGGTGTCCTGCCCGTGCGGTAATTCCAGCAGGCGAATCGGACTTCCCGAAATTTTTCTAAGTCCCACGGTCGACACCAACTTTTTTAATAAGCGTTTTAAAATTATTTCAATGTTTAATCCATGCGTAAACATGAAGTTTATTAACGTTTTTAACATTAAAAAAAATTACAAAAATTTATTTTTCGGAAAAAATGGAAAAAACCGATTCGTCGGAGCGAGGTGTCCTGCCCGTGCGGTAATTCCAGCAGGCGAATCGGACTTCCCGAAATTTTTCTAAGTCCACGGTCGACACCAACTTTTTTAATAAGCGTTTTAAAATTATTTCAATGTTTAATCCATGCGTAAACATGAAGTTTATTAACGTTTTTAACATTAAAAAAATTGACAAAAATTTATTTTTCGGAAAAAAAGGAAAAAACCGATTCGGCGGAGCGAGGTGTCCAGCCCGTGCGGTAATTCCAGCAGGCGAATCGGACTTCCCGAAATTTTTCTAAGTCCCACGGTCGACACCAACTTTTTTAATAAGCGTTTTAAAATTATTTCAATGTTTAATCCATGCGTAAACATGAAGTTTATTAACGTTTTTAACATTAAAAAAAATTACAAAAATTTATTTTTCGGAAAAAATGGAAAAAACCGATTCGTCGGAGCGAGGTGTCCTGCCCGTGCGGTAATTCCAGCAGGCGAATCGGACTTCCCGAAATTTTTCTAAGTCCCACGGTCGACACCAACTTTTTTAATAAGCGTTTTAAAATTATTTCAATGTTTAATCCATGCGTAAACATGATGTTTATTAACGTTTTCAACGTTAAAAAAATTACAAAAATTTATTTTTCAAAAAAAATGGAAAAAACCGATTCGTCGGAGCGAGGTGTCCTGCCCGTGCGGTAATTCCAGCAGGCGAATCGGACTTCCCGAAATTTTTCTAAGTCCCACGGTCGACACCAACTTTTTTAATAAGTGTTTTAAAATTATTTCAATGTTTAATCCATGCGTAAACATGACGTTTATTAACGTTTTTGACATTAAAAAAAATTACAAAAATTTATTTTTCAAAAAAATGGAAAAAACCGATTCGTCGGAGCGAGGTGTCCAGCCCGTGCGGTAATGCCAGCAGGCGATCCGGGGTACTCGAAATTTTTCTAAGTCCCGACGGTCAAGAGTAAACTTTTTCATCGCATATTTCAAAATTTTTTCAATGTTTAATCTACGCATAAAAACGCAGTTTATCGCAGTTTTTAACGTTGAGAAAATTGACAAAAATTTTTTTTCACTGAAAATGGAAAAAATGTATCGGTCGATGCGGGCTATCCAGGCCGTGCGGTAATTCCAGCAGGCGATCCGGGTACTCGAAATTTTTCTAAGTCCCGACGGTCAAGAGTAAACTTTTTCATCACATATTTCAAAATTTTTTTAATGTTTAATCCACGCATAAAAACGCAGTTTATTAACGTTTTTAACGTTGAGAAAATTGACAAAAATTTTTTTTTCACTGAAAATGGAAAAAATGTATCGGTCGATGCGGGCTATCCAGGCCGTGCGGTAATTCCAGCAGGCGATCCGGGGTACTCGAAATTTTTCTAAGTCCCGACGGTCAAGAGTAAACTTTTTCATCACATATTTCAAAATTTTTTTAATGTTTAATCCACGCATAAAAACGCAGTTTATTAACGTTTTTAACGTTGAGAAAATTGACAAAAATTTTTTTTTCACTGAAAATGGAAAAAATGTATCGGTCGATGCGGGCTATCCAGGCCGTGCGGTAATTCCAGCAGGCGATCCGGGGTACTCGAAATTTTTCTAAGTCCCGACGGTCAAGAGTAAACTTTTTCATCACATATTTCAAAATTTTTTTAATGTTTAATCCACGCATAAAAACGCAGTTTATTAACGTTTTTAACGTTGAGAAAATTGACAAAAATTTTTTTTTCACTGAAAATGGAAAAAATGTATCGGTCGATGCGGGCTGTCCAGGCCGTGCGGTAATTCCAGCAGGCGATCCGAGGTACTCGAAATTTTTCTAAGTCCGAACGGTCAAGAGTAAACTTTTTCATCACATATTTCAAAATTTTTTTAATGTTTAATCCACGCATAAAAACGCAGTTTATTAACGTTTTTAACGTTGAGAAAATTGACAAAAATTTTTTTTTCACTGAAAATGGAAAAAATGTATCGGTCGATGCGAGCTG